>NC_081383.1:1924381-2030389 GCF_030684315.1 Stegostoma tigrinum | reverse complement strand
GGATGGGGAGAGGGAGAGAGGGATGGAGGATGGGGAGGAGGGAGAGATGGATGGAGGTTGGGGAGAGGGAGAGATGGATGGAGGATGGGGGGTCGGAGAGAGAGAGATGGATGGAGGATTGGGGGACGGAGAGAGAGAGATGGATGGAGGATGGGGGGAGGGAGAGAGAGAGAGAGAGATGGATGGAGGATGGGGGGAGGGAGAGAGAGAGATGGATGGAGGATGGGGGGAGGGAGAGAGAGAGAGATGGATGGAGGATGGGGGGACGGAGAGAGAGAGATGGATGGAGGATGGGGGGACGGAGAGAGAGAGATGGATGGAGGATGGGGGGACGGAGAGAGAGAGATGGATGGAGGATGGGGGGACGGAGAGAGAGAGATGGATGGAGGATGGGGGGACGGAGAGAGAGAGATGGATGGAGGATGGGGGAGGGAGAGAGAGAGATGGATGGAGGATGGGGGAGGGAGAGAGAGATGGATGGAGGATGGGGGAGGGAGAGAGAGAGATGGATGGAGGATGGGGGAGGGAGAGAGAGAGATGGATGGAGGATGGGGGAGGGAGAGAGAGAGATGGATGGAGGATGGGGGGACGGAGAGAGAGAGATGGATGGAGGATGGGGGGACGGAGAGAGAGAGATGGATGGAGGATGGGGGGACGGTGAGAGAGAGATGGATGGAGGATGGGGGGACGGAGAGAGAGAGATGGATGGAGGATGGGGGGACGGAGAGAGAGAGATGGATGGAGGATGGGGGGACGGAGAGAGAGAGAGATGGATGGAGGATGGGGGAGGGAGAGAGAGAGATGGATGGAGGATGGGGGAGGGAGAGAGAGAGATGGATGGAGGATGGGGGGAGGCAGAGATGGATGGAGGATGGGGGGAGGGAGAGAGAGAGATGGATGGAGGATGGGGGAGGGAGAGATGGATGGAGGATGGGAGGGAGGGAGACATGGATGGAGGATGGGGGAGAAGGAGATGTATGGAGGATGGGGAGAGGGAGAGATGTGTGGAGGATGAGGGGAGGAAGAGATGGATGGCGGATGGGGGGAGGGAGAAATGGATGGAGGATGGGGGGAGGGAGAGGAGGATGGAGGATGGGAGAGAGGGAGTGGAGGATGGGGAGAGGGAGAGATGGATGGAGGATGGGGAGAGGGAGAGATGGATGCAGGATGGGGAGAGGGAGAGATGGATGCAGGATGGGGAGAGGAGAGATGGATGGAGGATGGGGGGTGTGAGAGAGAGAGATGGAATGGATGGAGGATGGGGGGAGGGAGAGATGGATGGAGGATGGGGGGAGGGAGAGATGGATGGAGGATGGGAGGGAGGGAGAGATGGATGGTGGATGGGAGGGAGGGAGAGATGGATGGAGGATGGGGGAGAAGGAGATGTATGGAGGATGGGGGAGGGAGAGATGGATGGAGGATGGGGAGAGGGAGAGATGTATGGAGGATGGGGGGAGGAAGAGATGGATGGCGGATGGGGGGAGGGAGAGATGGATGGAGGATGGGGGGTGGGAGAGGAGTATGGAGGATGGAGAGAGGGAGAGGTGGATGGGGAGAGGGAGAGGAGGATGGAGGATGGGGAGAGGGAGAGGAGGATGGGGAGAGGAAGAGATGGATGGAGGATGGGGAGAGGGAGAGATGGATGGAAGATTGGGGGAGGGAGAGATGGATGGAGGATGGGAGGGAGGGAGAGGTGGATGGGGAGAGGGAGAGGAGGATGGAGGATGGGGAGAGGGAGAGGAGGATGGGGAGAGAGAGAGATGGATGGAGGATGGGGAGAGGGAGAGATGGATGGAGGATGGGGGAAGGGAGAGCTGGATGGAAGATTGGGGGAGGGAGAGAGAGAGATGGATGGAGGATGGGGGAGGGAGAGATGTATGGACGATGGGGGAGGGAGAGATGTATGGAGGATGGGGAGAGGGAGAGATGTATGGAGGATGGGGGGAGGAAGAGATGGATGGCGGATGGGGGGAGGGAGAGATGGATGGAGGATGGGGGGAGGGAGAGGAGGATGGGAAGAGGGAGAGGAGGATTGGGAGAGGGAGAGGAGGATGGAGGATGAGGAGAGGAAGAGGAGGATGGGGAGAGGGAGAGGAGGATGGAGGATGGGGAGAGGGAGAGGAGGATGGGGAGAGGGAGAGATGGATGGAGGATGGGGAGAGGGAGAGATGGATGGAGGATGGGGAGAGGGAGAGATGGATGCAGGATGTGGAGAGGGAGCGATGTATGGAGGATGGGGGAAGGGAGAGCTGGATGGAAGATTGGGGGAGGGAGAGAGAGAGATGGATGGAGGATGGGGAGAGGGAGAGATGTATGGAGGATGGGAGAGGGAGAGATGTATGGAGGATGTGGTGAGGAAGAGATGGATGGCGGATGGGGGGAGGGAGAGATGGATGGAGGATGGGGGGAGGGAGAGGAGGATGGAGGATGGAGAGAGGGAGAGGAGGATGGGGAGAGGGAGAGGAGGATGGGGAGAGGGAGAGGAGGATGGGGAGAGGGAGAGGAGGATGGAGGATGGGGAGAGGGAGAGGAGGATGGTGAGAGGGAGAGGAGGATGGAGGATGGGGAGAGGGAGAGATGGATGGAGGATGGGGGAAGGGAGAGCTGGATGGAAGATTGGGGAGGGAGAGAGAGATGGATGGAGGGTGGGGAGAGATGGATGGTGGGTGGGGAGAGATGGATGGCGGGTGGGGAGATGGATGGAGGGTGAGGAGAGGGAGAGATGGATGGACGGTGGGGAGAGGGAGAGATGGATGTAGGATGGGGAGAGGGAGAGATGGATGGACAATGGTGGGGTGAGAGAGAGAGATGGATGAAGGATGGTGAGAGGGAGAGATGTATGGAGGCTGGGGGGAGTGAGAGAGAGAGATGGATGGAGGATGGGGAGGGAGAGATGTATGGAGGATGGGGAGGGAGAGATGGATGGAGGATGGGGGAGGGAGAGATGCATGGAGGATGGCGGGAGGGAGAGATGTATGGAGGATGGGGGGGGAGGGAGAGATGGATGGAGAGTGGCAGGGAGGGAGAGATGGATGGAGGATGGGGGAAGGGAAAGAGAGATGGATGGAGGATGGGGTGTGGGAGAGAGATGGATGGAGGATGGGGGGTGTGAGAGTGAGAGATGGATGGAGGATGGGGGAGGGAGAGATGTATGGAGGATGGGGAGGGCGAGATGGATGCAGGATGGAGGGAGGGAGGATGGGGGGAGGGAGAGATGGATGGAGGATGGCGGGAGGGAGAGATGGATGGAGGATGGGGGGGAGGGAGAGATGGATGGATGATGGGGGGAGGGAGAGATGGATGGAGGATGGGGGGAGTGAGAGAGAGAGATGGATGGAGGATGGGGGAGGGAGAGATGTATGGAGGATGGGGAGGGCGAGATGGATGCAGGATGGAGGGAGGGAGGATGGGGGGAGGGAGAGATGGATGGAGGATGGCGGGAGGGAGAGATGGATGGAGGATGGGGGGGTGGGAGAGATGGATGGATGATGGGGGGGAGGGAGAGATGGATGGAGAGTGGCAGGGAGAGAGAGATGGATGGAGGATGGGGGAAGGGAAAGAGAGTTAGATGGAGGATGGGGGGAGGGAGAGAGAGAGATGGATGGAGGATGGGGGAGGGAGAGAGAGAGATGGATGGGGGGAGGGAGAGAGAGATGGATGGGGGGAGGGAGAGATGGATGGAGGGTGGGGGTAGGGAGAGATGGATGGAGGATGGGGGTAGGGAGAGATGGATGGAGGAGGGGGAGTGGGAGAGATGGATGGAGGATGGGGGAGAGGGAGAGATGGATGGAGGTGGGGAGAGGGAGAGATGGAAGGAGGTTAGGGAGAGATGGATGGAGGTTGGGGAGAGGGAGAGATGGATGGAGGATGGGGAGAGGGAGAGATGGATGGAGGATGGGGGGAGGGAGAGATGGATGCAGGATGGGGAGAGGGAGAGATGGATGGAGGATGGGGAGAGGGAGAGATGGAGGCAGGATGGGGAGAGGGTGATATGGATGGAGGAGGGGGAGGGAGAGAGAGAGATGGATGGAGGATGGGGGAGGGAGAGATGGATGGAGGATGGGGAGAGGGAGAGATGGATGGAGGATGGGGAGAGGGAGAGATGGATGGAGGATGGGGGGAGGGAGAGATGGATGGAGGATGGGGGGAGGGAGAGATGGATGGAGGATGGGGGGGTGAGTGAGAGAGATGGATGGAGGATGGGGGGAGGGAGAGATGGATGGTGGATGGGGGGGAGGGAGTGATGGATGGAGGATGGGAGGGTGGGAGAGATGGATGGTGGATGGGAGGGAGGGAGAGATGGATGGAGGATGGGGGAGAAGGAGATGTATGGAGGATGGGGGAGGGAGAGATGGATGGAGGATGGAGAGAGGGAGAGATGTTTGGAGGATGGGGGGAGGAAGAGATGGATGGCGGATGGGGGGAGGGAGAGATGGATGGAGGATGGGGGGAGGGAGAGGTGGATGGAGGATGGAGAGAGGGAGAGGAGGATGGGGAGAGGGAGAGGTGGATGGAGGATGGGGTGAGGGAGAGGAGGATGGGGAGAGGGAAGAGATGGATGGAGGATGGGGAGAGGGAGAGATGGATGGATGATTGGGGGTGGGAGAGATGGATGGAAGATTGGGGGAGGGAGAGATGGATGGAGGATGGGGAGAGGGAGAGGAGGATGGAGGATGGGGAGAGGGAGAGGGAGAGATGGATGGAGGATGGGGAGAGGGAGAGATGGATGGAGGATGGGGAGAGGGAGAGATGGATGAAGGATGGGGAGAGGGAGAGATGGATGCAGGATGGGGAGAGGGAGAGATGGATGGAGGATGGGGGGAGGAAGAGATGGATGGCGGATGGGGGGAGGGTGAGATGGATGGAGGATGGGGGGAGGGAGAGATGGATGGAGGTTGGGGGGAGGGAGAGGAGGATGGAGGATGGGGAGAGGAGAGGAGGATGGGGAGAGGGAGAGATGGATGGAGGATGGGGAGAGGGAGAGATGGATGGAAGATTGGGGGAGGGAGAGATGGATGGAGGATGGGGAGAGGGAGAGGAGGATGGAGGATGGGGAGAGGGAGAGGGAGAGATGGATGGAGGATGGGGAGAGGGAGAGATGGATGGAGGATGGGGAGAGGGAGAGATGGATGAAGGATGGGGGAGAGGGAGAGATGGATGCAGGATGGGGAGAGGGAGAGATGGATGGAGGATGGGGGGAGGAAGAGATGGATGGCGGATGGGGGGAGGGAGAGATGGATGGCGGATGGGGGGAGGGAGAGATGGATGGAGGATGGGGGGAGGGAGAGGAGGATGGGGGTAGGGAGAGGAGGATGGGAAGAGGGAGAGGAGGATGGGGAGAGGGAGAGGAGGATGGAGGATGAGGAGAGGGAGAGGAGGATGGTGGGAGAGGGAGAGGAGGATGGAGGATGGGGAGAGGGAGAGATGGATGGAGGATGGGGGGAGGAAGAGATGGATGGCGGATGGGGGGAGGGAGAGATGGATGGCGGATGGGGGGAGGGAGAGATGGATGGAGGATGGGGGGAGGGAGAGGTGGATGGGGGAGGGAGAGGAGGATGGGAAGAGGGAGAGGAGGATGGGAAGAGGGAGAGGAGGATGGGGAGAGGGAGAGGAGGATGGAGGATGAGGAGAGGGAGAGGAGGATGGGGAGAGGGGAGAGGAGGATGGAGGATGGGGGAGAGGGAGAGATGGATGGGGAGAGGGAGAGGAGGATGGAGGATGGGGAGAGGGAGAGATGGATGGAGGATGGGGGGAGGAAGAGATGGATGGCGGATGGGGGGAGGGAGAGATGGATGGCGGATGGGGGGAGGGAGAGATGGATGGAGGATGGGGGGAGGGAGAGGAGGATGGGAAGAGGGAGAGGAGGATGGGAGAGGGAGAGGAGGATGGAGGATGAGGAGAGGGAGAGGAGGATGGGGAGAGGGAGAGGAGGATGGAGGATGGGGAGAGGGAGAGGAGGATGGGGAGAGGGAGAGATGGATGGAGGATGGGGAGAGGGAGAGATGGATGGAGGATGGGGAGAGGGAGAGATGGATGGAGGATGGGGGGAGGGAGAGGTGGATGGAGGATGGGGAGAGGGAGAGCTGGATGGAAGATTGGGGGAGGGAGAGAGAGAGATGGATGGAGGGTGGGGGGAGATGGATGGCGGGTGGGGAGATGGATGGAGGGTGAGGAGAGGGAGAGATGGATGGACGGTGGGGAGAGGGAGAGATGGATGTAGGATGGGGAGAGGGAGAGATGGATGGACAATGGTGGGGTGAGAGAGAGAGATGGATGAAGGATGGTGAGAGGGAGAGATGTATGGAGGCTGGGGGGAGTGAGAGAGAGAGATGGATGGAGGATGGGGGAGGGAGAGATGTATGGAGGATGGGGAGGGAGAGATGGATGGAGGATGGGGGAGGGAGAGATGCATGGAGGATGGCGGGAGGGAGAGATGTATGGAGGATGGGGGGGAGGGAGAGATGGATGGAGAGTGGCAGGGAGGGAGAGATGGATGGAGGATGGGGGAAGGGAAAGAGAGATGGATGGAGGATGGGGTGTGGGAGAGAGATGGATGGAGGATGGGGGGTGTGAGAGTGAGAGATGGATGGAGGATGGGGGAGGGAGAGATGTATGGAGGATGGGGAGGGCGAGATGGATGCAGGTTGGAGGGAGGGAGGATGGGGGGAGGGAGAGATGGATGGAGTATGGGGAGAGGGAGAGAGAGAGATGGAGTATGGGGGTAGGGAGAGAGAGAGGTGGATGGAGGATGGGGAGAGGGAGAGATGGATGGAGGATGGGGAGAGGGAGAGATGGATGGAGGATGGGGAGAGGGAGAGAGGGATGGAGGATGGGGAGAGGGAGAGATGGATGGAGGTTGGGGAGAGGGAGAGATGGATGGAGGATGGGGGGTCGGAGAGAGAGAGATGGATGGAGGATTGGGGGACGGAGAGAGAGAGATGGATGGAGGATGGGGGGAGGGAGGAGAGAGAGAGAGAGATGGATGGAGGATGGGGGGAGGGAGAGAGAGAGATGGATGGAGGATGGGGGGAGGGAGAGAGAGAGAGATGGATGGAGGATGGGGGGACGGAGAGAGAGAGATGGATGGAGGATGGGGGGACGGAGAGAGAGAGATGGATGGAGGATGGGGGGACGGAGAGAGAGAGATGGATGGAGGATGGGGGGACGGAGAGAGAGAGATGGATGGAGGATGGGGGGACGGAGAGAGAGAGATGGATGGAGGATGGGGGAGGGAGAGAGAGAGATGGATGGAGGATGGGGGAGGGAGAGAGAGAGATGGATGGAGGATGGGGGGAGGGAGAGAGAGAGATGGATGGAGGATGGGGGGACGGAGAGAGAGAGATGGATGGAGGATGGGGGGACGGAGAGAGAGAGATGGATGGAGGATGGGGGAGGGAGAGAGAGAGATGGATGGAGGATGGGGGAGGGAGAGAGAGAGATGGATGGAGGATGGGGGAGGGAGAGAGAGAGATGGATGGAGGATGGCGGAGGGAGAGAGAGAGATGGATGGAGGATGGGGGGACGGAGAGAGAGAGATGGATGGAGGATGGGGGGACGGAGAGAGAGAGATGGATGGAGGATGGGGGGACGGAGAGAGAGAGATGGATGGAGGATGGGGGGACGGTGAGAGAGAGATGGATGGAGGATGGGGGGACGGAGAGAGAGAGATGGATGGAGGATGTGGGGACGGAGAGAGAGAGATGGATGGAGGATGGGGGGACGGAGAGAGAGAGATGGATGGAGGGATGGGGAGGGAGAGAGAGAGATGGATGGAGGATGGGGGAGGGAGAGAGAGAGATGGATGGAGGATGGGGGGGAGGGAGAGAGAGAGATGGATGGAGGATGGGGGAGAAGGAGATGTATGGAGGATGGGGGAGGGAGAGATGGATGGAGGATGGGGGGAGGGAGAAATGGATGGAGGATGGGGGGAGGGAGAGGAGGATGGAGGATGGAGAGAGGGAGTGGAGGATGGGGAGAGGGAGAGATGGATGGAGGATGGGGAGAGGGAGAGATGGATGCAGGATGGGGAGAGGGAGAGATGGATGCAGGATGGGGAGAGGGAGAGATGGATGGAGGATGGGGGGAGGGAGAGATGGATGGAGGATGGGGGGGTTGAGAGAGAGAGATGGATGGAGGATGGGGGGAGGGAGAGATGGATGGAGGATGGGGGGAGGGAGAGATGGATGGAGGATGGGAGGGAGGGAGAGATGGATGGTGGATGGGAGGGAGGGAGAGATGGATGGAGGATGGGGGAGAAGGAGATGTATGGAGGATGGGGGAGGGAGAGATGGATGGAGGATGGGGAGAGGGAGAGATGTATGGAGGATGGGGGGAGGAAGAGATGGATGGCGGATGGGGGGAGGGAGAGATGGATGGAGGATGGGGGGTGGGAGAGGAGGATGGAGGATGGGGAGAGGGAGAGGAGGATGGGGAGAGGAAGAGATGGATGGAGGATGGGGAGAGGGAGAGATGGATGGAAGATTGGGGGAGGGAGAGATGGATGGAGGATGGGAGGGAGGGAGAGGAGGATGGGGAGAGGGAGAGGAGGATGGAGGATGGGGAGAGGGAGAGGAGGATGGGGAGAGGGAGAGGAGGATGGAGGATGGGGAGAGGGAGAGGAGGATGGGGAGAGGGAGAGGAGGATGGAGGATGGGGAGAGGGAGAGGAGGATGGGGAGAGGAAGAGATGGATGGAGGATGGGGAGAGGGAGAGATGGATGGAAGATTGGGGGAGGGAGAGATGGATGGAGGATGGGAGGGAGGGAGAGGAGGATGGGGAGAGGGAGAGATGTATGGAGGATGGGGGAAGGGAGAGCTGGATGGAAGATTGGGGGAGGGAGAGAGAGAGATGGATGGAGGATGGGGAGAGGGAGAGATGTATGGAGGATGGGGGGAGGAAGAGATGGATGGCGGATGGGGGGAGGGAGAGATGGATGGAGGATGGGGGGAGGGAGAGGAGGATGGGAAGAGGGAGAGGAGGATGGGGAGAGGGAGAGGAGGATGGAGGATGAGGAGAGGAAGAGGAGGATGGGGAGAGGGAGAGGAGGATGGAGGATGGGGAGAGGGAGAGGAGGATGGGGAGAGGGAGAGATGGATGGAGGATGGGGAGAGGGAGAGATGGATGGAGGATGGGGAGAGGGAGAGATGGATGCAGGATGTGGAGAGGGAGCGATGTATGGAGGATGGGGGAAGGGAGAGCTGGATGGAAGATTGGGGGAGGGAGAGAGAGAGATGGATGGAGGATGGGGAGAGGGAGAGATGTATGGAGGATGTGGTGAGGAAGAGATGGATGGCGGATGGGGGGAGGGAGAGATGGATGGAGGATGGGGGGAGGGAGAGGAGGATGGAGGATGGAGAGAGGGAGAGGAGGATGGGGAGAGGGAGAGGAGGATGGGGAGAGGGAGACGAGGATGGGGAGAGGGAGAGGAGGATGGAGGATGGGGAGAGGGAGAGGAGGATGGTGAGAGGGAGAGGAGGATGGAGGATGGGGAGAGGGAGAGATGGATGGAGGATGGGGGAAGGGAGAGCTGGATGGAAGATTGGGGGAGGGAGAGAGAGAGATGGATGGAGGGTGGGGAGAGATGGATGGTGGGTGGGGAGAGATGGATGGCGGGTGGGGAGATGGATGGAGGGTGAGGAGAGGGAGAGATGGATGGACGGTGGGGAGAGGGAGAGATGGATGTAGGATGGGGAGAGGGAGAGATGGATGGACAATGGCGGGGTGAGAGAGAGAGATGGATGAAGGATGGTGAGAGGGAGAGATGTATGGAGGCTGGGGGGAGTGAGAGAGAGAGATGGATGGAGGATGGGGGAGGGAGAGATGTATGGAGGATGGGGAGGGAGAGATGGATGGAGGATGGGGGGAGGGAGAGATGCATGGAGGATGGCGGGAGGGAGAGATGTATGGAGGATGGGGGGGAGGGAGAGATGGATGGAGAGTGGCAGGGAGGGAGAGATGGATGGAGGATGGGGGAAGGGAAAGAGAGATGGATGGAGGATGGGGTGTGGGAGAGAGATGGATGGAGGATGGGGGGTGTGAGAGTGACAGATGGATGGAGGATGGGGGAGGGAGAGATGTATGGAGGATGGGGAGGGCGAGATGGATGCAGGATGGAGGGAGGGAGGATGGGGGGAGGGAGAGATGGATGGAGGATGGCGGGAGGGAGAGATGGATGGAGGATGGGGGGGAGGGAGAGATGGATGGATGATGGGGGGAGGGAGAGATGGATGGAGGATGGGGGGAGTGAGAGAGAGAGATGGATGGAGGATGGGGGAGGGAGAGATGTATGGAGGATGGGGAGGGCGAGATGGATGCAGGATGGAGGGAGGGAGGATGGGGGGAGGGAGAGATGGATGGAGGATGGCGGGAGGGAGAGATGGATGGATGATGGGGGGGAGGGAGAGATGGATGGAGAGTGGCAGGGAGAGAGAGATGGATGGAGGATGGGGGAAGGGAAAGAGAGATAGATGGAGGATGGGGGGAGGGAGAGAGAGAGATGGATGGAGGATGGGGGGACGGAGAGAGAGAGATGGATGGAGGATGGGGGAGGGAGAGAGAGAGATGGATGGAGGATGGGGGAGGGAGAGAGAGAGATGGATGGAGGATGGGGGAGGGAGAGAGAGAGATGGATGGAGGATGGGGGAGGGAGAGAGAGAGATGGATGGAGGATGGGGGGACGGAGAGAGAGAGATGGATGGAGGATGGGGGGACGGAGAGAGAGAGATGGATGGAGGATGGGGGGACGGTGAGAGAGAGATGGATGGAGGATGGGGGGACGGAGAGAGAGAGATGGATGGAGGATGGGGGGACGGAGAGAGAGAGATGGATGGAGGATGGGGGGACGGAGAGAGAGAGATGGATGGAGGATGGGGGAGGGAGAGAGAGAGATGGATGGAGGATGGGGGAGGGAGAGAGAGAGATGGATGGAGGATGGGGGGAGGGAGAGAGAGAGATGGATGGAGGATGGGGGAGAAGGAGATGTATGGAGGATGGGGGAGGGAGAGATGGATGGAGGATGGGGGGAGGGAGAAATGGATGGAGGATGGGGGGAGGGAGAGGAGGATGGAGGATGGAGAGAGGGAGTGGAGGATGGGGAGAGGGAGAGATGGATGGAGGATGGGGAGAGGGAGAGATGGATGCAGGATGGGGAGAGGGAGAGATGGATGCAGGATGGGGAGAGGGAGAGATGGATGGAGGATGGGGGGAGGGAGAGATGGATGGAGGATGGGGGGTTGAGAGAGAGAGATGGATGGAGGATGGGGGGAGGGAGAGATGGATGGAGGATGGGGGGAGGGAGAGATGGATGGAGGATGGGAGGGAGGGAGAGATGGATGGTGGATGGGAGGGAGGGAGAGATGGATGGAGGATGGGGGAGAAGGAGATGTATGGAGGATGGGGGAGGGAGAGATGGATGGAGGATGGGGAGAGGGAGAGATGTATGGAGGATGGGGGGAGGAAGAGATGGATGGCGGATGGGGGGAGGGAGAGATGGATGGAGGATGGGGGGTGGGAGAGGAGGATGGAGGATGGGGAGAGGGAGAGGAGGATGGGGAGAGGAAGAGATGGATGGAGGATGGGGAGAGGGAGAGATGGATGGAAGATTGGGGGAGGGAGAGATGGATGGAGGATGGGAAGGAGGGAGAGGAGGATGGGGAGAGGGAGAGGAGGATGGAGGATGGGGAGAGGGAGAGGAGGATGGGGAGAGGGAGAGGAGGATGGAGGATGGGGAGAGGGAGAGGAGGATGGGGAGAGGGAGAGGAGGATGGAGGATGGGGAGAGGGAGAGGAGGATGGGGAGAGGAAGAGATGGATGGAGGATGGGGAGAGGGAGAGATGGATGGAAGATTGGGGGAGGGAGAGATGGATGGAGGATGGGAGGGAGGGAGAGGAGGATGGGGAGAGGGAGAGGAGGATGGAGGATGGGGAGAGGGAGAGGAGGATGGGGAGAGAGAGAGATGGATGGAGGATGGGGAGAGGGAGAGATGGATGGAGGATGGGGGAAGGGAGAGCTGGATGGAAGATTGGGGGAGGGAGAGAGAGAGATGGATGGAGGATGGGGGAGGGAGAGATGTATGGACGATGGGGGAGGGAGAGATGTATGGAGGATGGGGAGAGGGAGAGATGTATGGAGGATGGGGGGAGGAAGAGATGGATGGCGGATGGGGGGAGGGAGAGATGGATGGAGGATGGGGGGAGGGAGAGGAGGATGGGAAGAGGGAGAGGAGGATGGGGAGAGGGAGAGGAGGATGGAGGATGAGGAGAGGAAGAGGAGGATGGGGAGAGGGAGAGGAGGATGGAGGATGGGGAGAGGGAGAGGAGGATGGGGAGAGGGAGAGATGGATGGAGGATGGGGAGAGGGAGAGATGGATGGAGGATGGGGAGAGGGAGAGATGGATGCAGGATGTGGAGAGGGAGCGATGTATGGAGGATGGGGGAAGGGAGAGCTGGATGGAAGATTGGGGGAGGGAGAGAGAGAGATGGATGGAGGATGGGGAGAGGGAGAGATGTATGGAGGATGTGGTGAGGAAGAGATGGATGGCGGATGGGGGGAGGGAGAGATGGATGGAGGATGGGGGGAGGGAGAGGAGGATGGAGGATGGAGAGAGGGAGAGGAGGATGGGGAGAGGGAGAGGAGGATGGGGAGAGGGAGACGAGGATGGGGAGAGGGAGAGGAGGATGGAGGATGGGGAGAGGGAGAGGAGGATGGTGAGAGGGAGAGGAGGATGGAGGATGGGGAGAGGGAGAGATGGATGGAGGATGGGGGAAGGGAGAGCTGGATGGAAGATTGGGGGAGGGAGAGAGAGAGATGGATGGAGGGTGGGGAGAGATGGATGGTGGGTGGGGAGAGATGGATGGCGGGTGGGGAGATGGATGGCGGGTGAGGAGAGGGAGAGATGGATGGACGGTGGGGAGAGGGAGAGATGGATGTAGGATGGGGAGAGGGAGAGATGGATGGACAATGGCGGGGTGAGAGAGAGAGATGGATGAAGGATGGTGAGAGGGAGAGATGTATGGAGGCTGGGGGGAGTGAGAGAGAGAGATGGATGGAGGATGGGGGAGGGAGAGATGTATGGAGGATGGGGAGGGAGGGATGGATGGAGGATGGGGGGAGGGAGAGATGCATGGAGGATGGCGGGAGGGAGAGATGTATGGAGGATGGGGGGGAGGGAGAGATGGATGGAGAGTGGCAGGGAGGGAGAGATGGATGGAGGATGGGGGAAGGGAAAGAGAGATGGATGGAGGATGGGGTGTGGGAGAGAGATGGATGGAGGATGGGGGGTGTGAGAGTGAGAGATGGATGGAGGATGGGGGAGGGAGAGATGTATGGAGGATGGGGAGGGCGAGATGGATGCAGGATGGAGGGAGGGAGGATGGGGGGAGGGAGAGATGGATGGAGGATGGCGGGAGGGAGAGATGGATGGAGGATGGGGGGGAGGGAGAGATGGATGGATGATGGGGGGAGGGAGAGATGGATGGAGGATGGGGGGAGTGAGAGAGAGAGATGGATGGAGGATGGGGGAGGGAGAGATGTATGGAGGATGGGGAGGGCGAGATGGATGCAGGATGGAGGGAGGGAGGATGGGGGGAGGGAGAGATGGATGGAGGATGGCGGGAGGGAGAGATGGATGGATGATGGGGGGGAGGGAGAGATGGATGGAGAGTGGCAGGGAGAGAGAGATGGATGGAGGATGGGGGAAGGGAAAGAGAGATAGATGGAGGATGGGGGGAGGGAGAGAGAGAGATGGATGGAGGATGGGGGGAGGGAGAGAGAGAGATGGATGGGGGGAGGGAGAGAGAGATGGATGGGGGGAGGGAGAGATGGATGGAGGGTGGGGGTAGGGAGAGATGGATGGAGGATGGGGGTAGGGAGAGATGGATGGAGGAGGGGGAGTGGGAGAGATGGATGGAGGATGGGGAGAGGGAGAGATGGATGGAGGATGGGGAGAGGGAGAGATGGAAGGAGGTTAGGGAGAGATGGATGGAGGTTGGGGAGAGGGAGAGATGGATGGAGGATGGGGAGAGGGAGAGATGGATGGAGGATGGGGGGAGGGAGAGATGGATGCAGGATGGGGAGAGGGAGAGATGGATGGAGGATGGGGAGAGGGAGAGATGGAGGCAGGATGGGGAGAGGGTGATATGGATGGAGGATGGGGGAGGGAGAGAGAGAGATGGATGGAGGATGGGGGAGGGAGAGATGGATGGAGGATGGGGAGAGGGAGAGATGGATGGAGGATGGGGAGAGGGAGAGATGGATGGAGGATGGGGGGAGGGAGAGATGGATGGAGGATGGGGGGAGGGAGAGATGGATGGAGGATGGGGGGATGAGAGAGAGAGATGGATGGAGGATGGGGGGAGGGAGAGATGGATGGAGGATGGGGGGAGGGAGAGATGGATGGAGGATGGGAGGGTGGGAGAGATGGATGGTGGATGGGAGGGAGGGAGAGATGGATGGAGGATGGGGGAGAAGGAGATGTATGGAGGATGGGGGAGGGAGAGATGGATGGAGGATGGCGAGAGGGAGAGATGTATGGAGGATGGGGGGAGGAAGAGATGGATGGCGGATGGGGGGAGGGAGAGATGGATGGAGGATGGGGGGAGGGAGAGGAGGATGGAGGATGGAGAGAGGGAGAGGAGGATGGGGAGAGGGAGAGGAGGATGGAGGATGGGGAGAGGGAGAGGAGGATGGGGAGAGGAAGAGATGGATGGAGGATGGGGAGAGGGAGAGATGGATGGAAGATTGGGGGAGGGAGAGATGGATGGAAGATTGGGGGAGGGAGAGATGGATGGAGGATGGGGAGAGGGAGAGGAGGATGGAGGATGGGGAGAGGGAGAGGGAGAGATGGATGGAGGATGGGGAGAGGGAGAGATGGATGGAGGATGGGGAGAGGGAGAGATGGATGAAGGATGGGGAGAGGGAGAGATGGATGCAGGATGGGGGAGAAGGAGATGTATGGAGGATGGGGGAGGGAGAGATGGATGGAGGATGGCGAGAGGGAGAGATGTATGGAGGATGGGGGGAGGAAGAGATGGATGGCGGATGGGGGGAGGGAGAGATGGATGGAGGATGGGGGGAGGGAGAGGAGGATGGAGGATGGAGAGAGGGAGAGGAGGATGGGGAGAGGGAGAGGAGGATGGAGGATGGGGAGAGGGAGAGGAGGATGGGGAGAGGAAGAGATGGATGGAGGATGGGGAGAGGGAGAGATGGATGGAAGATTGGGGGAGGGAGAGATGGATGGAAGATTGGGGGAGGGAGAGATGGATGGAGGATGGGGAGAGGGAGAGGAGGATGGAGGATGGGGAGAGGGAGAGGGAGAGATGGATGGAGGATGGGGAGAGGGAGAGATGGATGGAGGATGGGGAGAGGGAGAGATGGATGCAGGATGGGGAGAGGGAGAGATGGATGCAGGATGGGGAGAGGTAGAGATGGATGGAGGATGGGGGGAGGAAGAGATGGATGGCGGATGGGGGGAGGGAGAGATGGATGGCGGATGGGGGGAGGGAGAGATGGATGGAGGATGGGGGGAGGGAGAGGAGGATGGAGGATGGGGAGAGGGAGAGGAGGATGGGGAGAGGGAGAGATGGATGGAGGATGGGGAGAGGGAGAGATGGATGGAAGATTGGGGGAGGGAGAGATGGATGGAGGATGGGGAGAGGGAGAGGAGGATGGAGGATGGGGAGAGGGAGAGGGAGAGATGGATGGAGGATGGGGAGAGGGAGAGATGGATGGAGGATGGGGAGAGGGAGAGATGGATGAAGGATGGGGAGAGGGAGAGATGGATGCAGGATGGGGAGAGGGAGAGATGGATGGAGGATGGGGGGAGGAAGAGATGGATGGCGGATGGGGGGAGGGAGAGATGGATGGCGGATGGGGGGAGGGAGAGATGGATGGAGGATGGGGGGAGGGAGAGGAGGATGGGGTTAGGGAGAGGAGGATGGGAAGAGGGAGAGGAGGATGGGGAGAGGGAGAGGAGGATGGAGGATGAGGAGAGGGAGAGGAGGATGGGGAGAGGGAGAGGAGGATGGAGGATGGGGAGAGGGAGAGATGGATGGAGGATGGGGGGAGGAAGAGATGGATGGCGGATGGGGGGAGGGAGAGATGGATGGCGGATGGGGGGAGGGAGAGATGGATGGAGGATGGGGGGAGGGAGAGGTGGATGGGGGAGGGAGAGGAGGATGGGAAGAGGGAGAGGAGGATGGGGAGAGGGAGAGGAGGATGGAGGATGAGGAGAGGGAGAGGAGGATGGGGAGAGGGAGAGGAGGATGGGGAGAGGGAGAGATGGATGGGGAGAGGGAGAGGAGGATGGAGGATGGGGAGAGGGAGAGATGGATGGAGGATGGGGGGAGGAAGAGATGGATGGCGGATGGGGGGAGGGAGAGATGGATGGCGGATGGGGGGAGGGAGAGATGGATGGAGGATGGGGGGAGGGAGAGGAGGATGGGAAGAGGGAGAGGAGGATGGGGAGAGGGAGAGGAGGATGGAGGATGAGGAGAGGGAGAGGAGGATGGGGAGAGGGAGAGGAGGATGGAGGATGGGGAGAGGGAGAGGAGGATGGGGAGAGGGAGAGATGGATGGAGGATGGGGAGAGGGAGAGATGGATGGAGGATGGGGAGAGGGAGAGATGGATGCAGGATGTGGAGAGGGAGCGATGTATGGAGGATAGGGGAAGGGAGAGCTGGATGGAAGATTGGGGGAGGGAGAGAGAGAGATGGATGGAGGATGGGGAGAGGGAGAGATGTATGGAGGATGTGGTGAGGAAGAGATGGATGGCGGATGGGGGGAGGGAGAGATGGATGGAGGATGGGGGGAGGGAGAGGAGGATGGAGGATGGAGAGAGGGAGAGGAGGATGGAGGATGGAGAGAGGGAGAGGAGGATGGGGAGAGGGAGAGGAGGATGGGGAGAGGGAGAGGAGGATGGGGAGAGGGAGAGGAGGATGGGGAGAGGGAGAGGAGGATGGAGGATGGGGATAGGGAGAGGAGGATGGTGAGAGGGAGTGGAAGATGCAGGATGGGGAGAGGGAGAGGAGGATGGGGAGAGGGAGAGGAGGATGGGGAGAGGGAGAGGAGGATGGAGGATGGGGAGGGAGAGAGGGAGAGATGGATGGAGGATGGGGAGAGGGAGAGATGGATGAAGGATGGGGAGAGGGAGAGATGGATGGAGGATGGGGGAAGGGAGAGCTGGATGGAAGATTGGGGGAGGGAGAGAGAGAGATGGATGGAGGGTGGGGGGAGATGGATGGCGGGTGGGGAGATGGATGGAGGGTGAGGAGAGGGAGAGATGGATGGACGGTGGGGAGAGGGAGAGATGGATGTAGGATGGGGAGAGGGAGAGATGGATGGACAATGGCGGGGTGAGAGAGAGAGATGGATGAAGGATGGTGAGAGGGAGAGATGTATGGAGGCTGGGGGGAGTGAGAGAGAGAGATGGATGGAGGATGGGGGAGGGAGAGATGTATGGAGGATGGGGAGGGAGAGATGGATGGAGGATGGGGGAGGGAGAGATGCATGGAGGATGGCGGGAGGGAGAGATGTATGGAGGATGGGGGGGAGGGAGAGATGGATGGAGAGTGGCAGGGAGGGAGAGATGGATGGAGGATGGGGGAAGGGAAAGAGAGATGGATGGAGGATGGGGGGTGGGAGAGAGATGGATGGAGGATGGGGGGTGTGAGAGTTAGAGATGGATGGAGGATGGGGGAGGGAGAGATGTATGGAGGATGGGGAGGGCGAGATGGATGCAGGTTGGAGGGAGGGAGGATGGGGGGAGGGAGAGATGGATGGAGGATGGCGGGAGGGAGAGATGGATGGAGGATGGGGGGGAGGGAGAGATGGATGGATGATGGGGGGGAGGGAGAGATGGATGGAGGATGGGGGGAGGGAGAGATGGATGGAAGATTGGGGGAGGGAGAGATGGATGGAGGATGGGGAGAGGGAGAGGAGGATGGAGGATGGGGAGAGGGAGAGGGAGAGATGGATGGAGGATGGGGAGAGGGAGAGATGGATGGAGGATGGGGAGAGGGAGAGATGGATGAAGGATGGGGAGAGGGAGAGATGGATGCAGGATGGGGGAGAAGGAGATGTATGGAGGATGGGGGAGGGAGAGATGGATGGAGGATGGCGAGAGGGAGAGATGTATGGAGGATGGGGGGAGGAAGAGATGGATGGCGGATGGGGGGAGGGAGAGATGGATGGAGGATGGGGGGAGGGAGAGGAGGATGGAGGATGGAGAGAGGGAGAGGAGGATGGGGAGAGGGAGAGGAGGATGGAGGATGGGGAGAGGGAGAGGAGGATGGGGAGAGGAAGAGATGGATGGAGGATGGGGAGAGGGAGAGATGGATGGAAGATTGGGGGAGGGAGAGATGGATGGAAGATTGGGGGAGGGAGAGATGGATGGAGGATGGGGAGAGGGAGAGGAGGATGGAGGATGGGGAGAGGGAGAGGGAGAGATGGATGGAGGATGGGGAGAGGGAGAGATGGATGGAGGATGGGGAGAGGGAGAGATGGATGCAGGATGGGGAGAGGGAGAGATGGATGCAGGATGGGGAGAGGGAGAGATGGATGGAGGATGGGGGGAGGAAGAGATGGATGGCGGATGGGGGGAGGGAGAGATGGATGGCGGATGGGGGGAGGGAGAGATGGATGGAGGATGGGGGGAGGGAGAGGAGGATGGAGGATGGGGAGAGGGAGAGGAGGATGGGGAGAGGGAGAGATGGATGGAGGATGGGGAGAGGGAGAGATGGATGGAAGATTGGGGGAGGGAGAGATGGATGGAGGATGGGGAGAGGGAGAGGAGGATGGAGGATGGGGAGAGGGAGAGGGAGAGATGGATGGAGGATGGGGAGAGGGAGAGATGGATGGAGGATGGGGAGAGGGAGAGATGGATGAAGGATGGGGAGAGGGAGAGATGGATGCAGGATGGGGAGAGGGAGAGATGGATGGAGGATGGGGGGAGGAAGAGATGGATGGCGGATGGGGGGAGGGAGAGATGGATGGCGGATGGGGGGAGGGAGAGATGGATGGAGGATGGGGGGAGGGAGAGGAGGATGGGGGTAGGGAGAGGAGGATGGGAAGAGGGAGAGGAGGATGGGGAGAGGGAGAGGAGGATGGAGGATGAGGAGAGGGAGAGGAGGATGGGGAGAGGGAGAGGAGGATGGAGGATGGGGAGAGGGAGAGATGGATGGAGGATGGGGGGAGGAAGAGATGGATGGCGGATGGGGGGAGGGAGAGATGGATGGCGGATGGGGGGAGGGAGAGATGGATGGAGGATGGGGGGAGGGAGAGGTGGATGGGGGAGGGAGAGGAGGATGGGAAGAGGGAGAGGAGGATGGGGAGAGGGAGAGGAGGATGGAGGATGAGGAGAGGGAGAGGAGGATGGGGAGAGGGAGAGGAGGATGGGGAGAGGGAGAGATGGATGGGGAGAGGGAGAGGAGGATGGAGGATGGGGAGAGGGAGAGATGGATGGAGGATGGGGGGAGGAAGAGATGGATGGCGGATGGGGGGAGGGAGAGATGGATGGCGGATGGGGGGAGGGAGAGATGGATGGAGGATGGGGGGAGGGAGAGGAGGATGGGAAGAGGGAGAGGAGGATGGGGAGAGGGAGAGGAGGATGGAGGATGAGGAGAGGGAGAGGAGGATGGGGAGAGGGAGAGGAGGATGGAGGATGGGGAGAGGGAGAGGAGGATGGGGAGAGGGAGAGATGGATGGAGGATGGGGAGAGGGAGAGATGGATGGAGGATGGGGAGAGGGAGAGATGGATGCAGGATGTGGAGAGGGAGCGATGTATGGAGGATAGGGGAAGGGAGAGCTGGATGGAAGATTGGGGGAGGGAGAGAGAGAGATGGATGGAGGATGGGGAGAGGGAGAGATGTATGGAGGATGTGGTGAGGAAGAGATGGATGGCGGATGGGGGGAGGGAGAGATGGATGGAGGATGGGGGGAGGGAGAGGAGGATGGAGGATGGAGAGAGGGAGAGGAGGATGGAGGATGGAGAGAGGGAGAGGAGGATGGGGAGAGGGAGAGGAGGATGGGGAGAGGGAGAGGAGGATGGGGAGAGGGAGAGGAGGATGGGGAGAGGGAGAGGAGGATGGAGGATGGGGATAGGGAGAGGAGGATGGTGAGAGGGAGTGGAAGATGCAGGATGGGGAGAGGGAGAGGAGGATGGGGAGAGGGAGAGGAGGATGGGGAGAGGGAGAGGAGGATGGAGGATGGGGAGGGAGAGAGGGAGAGATGGATGGAGGATGGGGAGAGGGAGAGATGGATGAAGGATGGGGAGAGGGAGAGATGGATGGAGGATGGGGGAAGGGAGAGCTGGATGGAAGATTGGGGGAGGGAGAGAGAGAGATGGATGGAGGGTGGGGGGAGATGGATGGCGGGTGGGGAGATGGATGGAGGGTGAGGAGAGGGAGAGATGGATGGACGGTGGGGAGAGGGAGAGATGGATGTAGGATGGGGAGAGGGAGAGATGGATGGACAATGGCGGGGTGAGAGAGAGAGATGGATGAAGGATGGTGAGAGGGAGAGATGTATGGAGGCTGGGGGGAGTGAGAGAGAGAGATGGATGGAGGATGGGGGAGGGAGAGATGTATGGAGGATGGGGAGGGAGAGATGGATGGAGGATGGGGGAGGGAGAGATGCATGGAGGATGGCGGGAGGGAGAGATGTATGGAGGATGGGGGGGAGGGAGAGATGGATGGAGAGTGGCAGGGAGGGAGAGATGGATGGAGGATGGGGGAAGGGAAAGAGAGATGGATGGAGGATGGGGTGTGGGAGAGAGATGGATGGAGGATGGGGGGTGTGAGAGTTAGAGATGGATGGAGGATGGGGGAGGGAGAGATGTATGGAGGATGGGGAGGGCGAGATGGATGCAGGTTGGAGGGAGGGAGGATGGGGGGAGGGAGAGATGGATGGAGGATGGCGGGAGGGAGAGATGGATGGAGGATGGGGGGGAGGGAGAGATGGATGGATGATGGGGGGGAGGGAGAGATGGATGGAGGATGGGGGGAGTGAGAGAGAGAGATGGATGGAGGATGGGGGAGGGAGAGATGTATGGAGGATGGGGAGGGCGAGATGGATGCAGGATGGAGGGAGGGAGGATGGGGGGAGGGAGAGATGGATGGAGGATGGCGGGAGGGAGAGATGGATGGAGGATGGGGGGGAGGGAGAGATGGATGGATGATGGGGGGGAGGGAGAGATGGATGGAGAGTGGCAGGGAGGGAGAGATGGATGGAGGATGGGGGAAGGGAAAGAGAGATAGATGGAGGATGGGGGGAGGGAGAGAGAGAGATGGATGGAGGATGGGGGGAGGGAGAGAGAGAGATGGATGGGGGGAGGGAGAGAGAGATGGATGGGGGGAGGGAGAGATGGATGGAGGATGGGGGTAGGGAGAGATGGATGGAGGAGGGGGAGAGGGAGAGATGGATGGAGGATGGGGAGAGGGAGAGATGGATGGAGGATGGGGAGAGGGAGAGATGGATGGAGGTTGGGGAGAGGGAGAGATGGATGGAGGTTGGGGAGAGGGAGAGATGGATGGAGGATGGGGAGAGGGAGAGATGGATGGAGGATGGGGGGAGGGAGGGAGAGATGGATGGAGGATGGGGGGAGGGAGGGAGAGAGAGGGATGGAGAATGGGGATGGAAAGGGATGGGGGTGAGAGAGGGCTGGAGGGTGAGATGGTTGGAGGATGGGGAGGGGTAGAGGGAGAGCGGGATGGAGAAAGTGGATGGGAATGGAGATGGAGAATGGGGGAGAGAGAGGGACGGAAGATGGGGGAGGGAGAGAGAGAGAGAGAGAGAGATGGAGGATTGGGGGAGGGAGAGAGAGAGTTGGAGGATGGGGAGGCGGAGAGGGAGAGAGGGATGGAGAATGGGGATGGAGATGGAGATGGAGCGGGATGGAGGATGGGGGAGAGAGAGAGATGGAGGATGGGGGGAGGGAGAGCGAGAGGTGGAGGATGCGGGGAGGGAGGGTGAGAGGTGGAGGACGGGGAGAGGGAGGGCGAGAGGTGGAGGACGGGGGAGGGAGGGCGAGAGGTGGAGGACGGGGAGCGGGGGCGAGAGGGGTGGCGGACGGGGGGAGGGAGTGGGAGGGGGGTGGCGGATTGGGGGAGGGAGAGGGAGGGGGGTGGCGGAGGGCGGGAGAGAGAAGGAGGGGGGTGGCAAACGGTGGGAGGGAGAGTCAGGGGGGTGGCGGACGGTGGGAGGGAGAGGGAGGGGGGGTGGGGAGGGTTAGGGAGGGTGTTGGCGGAAGGGGGGAGGGAGAGGGAGGCGGGTGGCGGACGGAGGGAGGGAGACGGAGGGGGGTGGCGGACGGTGGGAGGGAGAGTCGGGGGGTGGCGGACGCGGCGAGGGTGAGGGAGGGTGTTGGCAGAAGAGGAGAGGGAGGCGGGTGGCGGACGGAGGCGGGTGGCGGACGGCGAGAAGGAGTGGGATGGCGGACGGGGAGAGGGAGAGGGAGAGGGAGGCGGGTGGCGGACGGAGGGAGGGAGACGGAGTGGGGTGGCGGACGGGGGTAGGGAGGGGTTCGCAGACAGGGAAAGGGAAGGTCACATGGAAACAAGATGAAGGCAGAAAAATTGCAGAGCAGATGAATGGAGGGAGAGAGTTTAAGTGTTGGAAAGAATGAGTAGAGATACTGGAAAGAGGGAGAGTGTGGGTGTGTGAGGGATTGAAGTGAGGTTTGGGGAAAGGATGGAGTGAGTGAAGATTAGACAGAGAGTGATGGTGGATAGAGAGGGGCTGTGCTAGTTGATGGGCTATGCTTTGTCACAATGTAATCACACTCGAAGACCAGCTACAAATATCAATGTAAGCCCTTACAGTCTGCAACCAGCAGATCTCTGAAAATGTTTCCCTGCAACCGCAGGAAATGCTACACTTGCCCCCACACCTCCTCCCTCACCCCTATCCCAGGCCCCAAGATGACTTTCCACATCAAGCAGATGTTCAGCTGCACATCTGCCAATGTGGTATACTGCATCCACTGTACCCGGTGTGGCTACCTCTACATTGGGGAAACCAAGTGGATGCTTGGGGACCGCTTTGCAGAACACCTCCGCTCGGTTCGCGATAAACAACTGCACCTCCCAGTCGCAAACCATTTCCACTCCCCCTCCCATTCTTTAGATGACATGTCCATCATGGACCTCCTGCAGTGTCACAATGATGCCACCCGAAGGTTGCAGGAACAGCAACTCATATTCCGCTTGGGAACCCTGCAGCCTAATGGTATCAACGTGGACTTCACCAGCTTCAAAATCTCCCCTTCCCCCACCGCATCCCAGAACCAGCCCAGCTCGTCCCCTCCCCCCACTGCATCCCAAAACCAGCCCAGCCTCTCTCTGTCTCCCTAACCTGTTCGTCCTCCCACCAATCCCCTCCTTCCACCCCAAGCTGCACCCCCATCTCCTACCTACTAATCTCATCCTGCCCCCTTGACCTGTCTGTCCTCCCTGGACTGACCTATCCCCTCCCTACCTCCCCACCTACACTCACCTTTACTGGCTCCACCCCTGCCTCTTTGACCTGTCTGTCTCCTCTCCACCTATCTTCTCCTCTATCCGTCTTCTATCCGCCTCCCCCCCTCCCTGTTTATTTTAGAACCCTATCGCTCTCCCCCATTTCTGAAGAAGGGTCTAGGCCCGAAATGTCAGCTTTCCTGCTCGTCTGATGCTGCTTGGCCTGCTGTGTTCATCCAGCTCTACACCTTGTTATCTCAGATTCTCCAGTATCTGCAGTTCCTGCTATCTCTGAAAATGTCGACCCTGGGGTTGTGGGGGGGAGCGTTGTCAGTGATTGGGTCTGTGCTGGATTGTTGTATCAGCCTGAGAGCTGGTTTTGGGTGCTTTCGAGATGATTTAAAATTATTCCCAAGCTGAAGGGAAAGCAGCATTGACAGGTTTGTGATTTAATATTATGCCTAATGCTTTGAGTAGCATTGGGATTCAAAATCTGCAGGCAATCGTATAGTCCCACTTTGTGTGGATGACAGATTGAGGTGTGTGTCATGCTATCAGTTTCCCATCTGGTCCTATACCAGCTGATGAGAAAGAAGCTTTAATCGCTGTGTACTTCCTGTGTTGCTCTGATGAAAATTAACACACCATTTCAATCCAACCTATGGTGCAACTTTGAGATCAGAGGCTTGGGTTTTCTTAAAAATCTGAGTGCCACTATGTTTTTAAACCTTCAATGTTTAATTATCAATTCTCCATGAATTGTTAGCACTGCTCCCTCCATGACAAAGCAGTGGTGCGTGGCACAAGACTATAACCACTGGAGGGTTACAACTGTGATCCCAGGCTGTAGGGAGAGAGCTGATATCAGCCGTAGCATCAGGCAGAGGCTGCAGCATTAGTCTCACATGGAGTTTGGTCTCTGATTCCCCTCAATGCAAAGGTAGCAAAGTAATTTGCTAGATTATGGGGTCCCTCAGTGTCCAAGATCCAGTTATTTAGAATATACACCACTACAGCTGCCTGTGTGAGCAATTGAGGGGGCATGAAGCTCATGCCCCGATGAGTGAGTGAGAGTGTGGGGAGGGGTGGGGGCGCGGTCCCTGTTTCCCATAAATGCATTGACACATCTGTCCACAGCACCTTATGAGGAATTAAACAAAGTGCCTTAAAGAAAGCTATTGTGAAGGAGGAGCGTTTTGCTGGATGTCTTTTGTAAAACAAAACATAGTGCATCAAGTCAACAGTCACTGCTGAGTTATTTAGTTATGATACAGGTTGGTCCTGTATGCGTTTACAGTGTGAAACAGCCACCTCCAGACAGGGAGGAGGTCACCGAGAGGCACTTTTCATGCCATTCCCTTATGTCTGTTTACATTTTTCCTACAGGAGGCGCTGCTGAGTGCCTGTCAGCGAGGGTGCCGACTGTTCTCTGTCTGTCAATTTGTGGATGGTGTCAGTGGTTTGAACAGCACCAGGGCTGAGTGTGAGGCAGGTAAGGTCCTGGTGACAATATGACACGCTCGAAGGTCCTGGCCACCATCACAATGAAGAGAGAACTAGATTTCCGTTCCCCTTTGTGTGAGCACACAATTCCTGGCAACAGCCTGAATTTCAGGTTCTTGTGCTGCATGCTCCACATCAGAGCAAACATTTCCTCTCTTGTCACTCCTACCAACACTTGTAATCATCTTAAGCACTTTAATTCGATTACCCCATAAGCTTCTAATCAGAAACAATTGCAAGCTTTGTCGAGTACATAGTTCTTTGCATTTGTTTTAATATCCCTACCTCTGGACCAGGAGGTGCTCCTTCCCTTGAGATATGCAATAACATCTCTGAACAAATCAATTAAGACATAGCTCCAAGCCTAGCCCAGGAAACCTGTCCTCATAATTTAACCATTTGATGACTCCTTCCTGCCCAGCATGAACTGACTGCTGCTGCTTTGATGGAATTAGCTGCAGGAAAAGACCAGCTTGTGCATTTTAGCCTCTCCACACCCAATAACCAAACAATCCATCCTTCTCTTAACATAATGGGCAAGGGAGCAACAGGCCAGAACGTGATGTCACCCGCAATTCACTCTGCTGCTGGTGTTCATGTGTGACCAGTCAGGGAGTACACCAGCACAGGAGGGGACCGTTTGGTCCATTGTACCCAAACTGGTTCTTAGAAAGAACTTACTTCTTCCTCCCTTGGCTTGATTTTCTGTCGTCTTGTCCAGTGCCTTCCCACTGACGTCTGCAATTTTTGACTTTTTTTGTAGGTTTCAGAATTTCCAGTTCATGGGCTCCAGCCACACCCTCTTCGCCATACACATGCATTCTCTTCACATGTCCATCCCCCATCAGATCATATGTGAGCTCTCCACTTCTTCCTTGAAAGGCAGGCCTGAACCGTCCCCGTCCACTGCCAGCCTTCTCCACCTACCCGAGCCCATCCTCACTCTGAGCAACTTTGTCTTAAACTCCTCTCCGTTTCTTCAGGTCAAAGGGGTGGCTATGGGTACCCACATGGGCCCCAGTTATGTCCCTCTCTTTGTGGGGTATCTGCAACATTTCTTGTTGCAGTTCTACTCCAGCCCCCACCCACAACTCTTTCTCTAGTAAGCTGACGACATCATTGATGCTGCTTCCATTTCTGTTCTGGAAGTGAAAAAGCTTATCAATATTGCCTCCAGTTTCCAGCCTGTTCTCGCCTTCACCTGGTTCATTTCTAACTCCTCTCTTGCCTTTGTTGACATGTCTGCTTCCATTTCTGGTGATTGGCTAGCCACCAATATCCACTACAAACCCATAGTTATCTTGACGATACATTCTCACACTCAGCTCCCTGTAAGGACTCCATCCCATTCTTCCAATTCTCCATCTCTGTTGTGCCTGTCTGATGATGCTACCATTAGCGGACGGGGGTGGGGTCTCAGAAATATTGTCATAAAGTGAACATTGACCTCTACCCCACCCTCCCCTCCCCCCACTGAGAACTAAAACTGAAACACCCAAAGAGGAGCACCTCGCCCATAATCTGTAAAAGGAGGGTGGAAAGTGATGTAACCTGCCTTTCAGCAACTTCTAGTGGGTAAATAAAACAAATCCCTGACACTCACTTTACAATCAACAAGTAACAATTAATTTATCTAACCCTAACAGTGAACAAATTAACTAAACTATTAACAAACCAAACAAATCCCTTCTAACTACTGACTATTCCCAAATAAGACAAGATCCTAAAGGTATACTGTTCCAATAAATATAAGTCCCATGTACATAAAGATTTAGTCTTTCGAAATTACACCCAGGTTACGTGTCTTCCAGAATAATCTATGCCTCCTCCATCCATTCTTGTCCGGAATATTAACGAGTTTTGCCTAAGGTACCATGGTTATTTAGATGGTGCTTCCTCTAAGACAAAAAGAAGGCTGTGAAAACCAGCGATTCTCTTCTGAGAGCTGAGGGCTGTTAACTCTGACGGAATGCAGTTAGCTCTGGGGCTTTGTCCGACTGCCCCCTTCTTTTATATCCTGAATGGCATATCAATATTTCTTACAATATTCTTGGTCCTATGTTGTCAAAACCATCAGATTTAAATTAAATTTGTTTTTGTTATCCAAGTGTCTGGTTCAAATTGATTGGCTAAATTCAAAAGCTTGTTGTCTTGGTAAAAAAAAACTGCTGCTTGGCCTGCTAACTGCACGGCCTTTCAATATAAATGTTTCAGTTTGAGCGCTCTCTGTGCTCGTGCAAACTTTCAGGCTGTAGCTCAGACTTTTTTGTTTTTCCTTTCCCCTCTGTTTTCAATTCTGATGAAAGGTCACTGGACTCAAAACATTAACTCTGTTTCTCTCTCCAAAGGTGATGCCAGAACTGCTGAGTTTCTCCAGCACTTTGTTTTTGCTTCAGATTTCAGGCATCTACGATTTACACATCCTTACATCACAGTCAAAGAACTCCCAACCTTGCATCTGAATCTTTTGGGAATTATTTTAACTGTGTTCCCTCTAGTTACCAAACTTCCTGCCACTGAAAACCGATGCTTTCTATAAGAGAAGCCTAGGCCATGGTATGAAACAACAGAGTGAAAGCTTCTACAAGCATTTGAGTAAGAAAGGAGCTGTTAAAGTTTGTGTTGGTAGTCTAACAGAGAGAGTTTAGTGAATAGATAATGGTAATCTCAGAGATGACAGAGGCTTTGGACAGGTAGAAAACTGAGAAACTTCCCAAATGTCATTGAAAATGAAGCGGTGATAGTAAGGGACAAACAATCACCAAAACCAGGGAAAAGGTGCTGAGACAACTATTGGACCTTAAGGCTGACAAGGCCTCAAGACCAGAAGGCCTGGATCCTAGCGTATTAAAAGAGGCAGCAACACAGATAATGGGTGCAGTGGATATTATCTTTCACAATTCTTTCAATTCTAGGATGGTCCCACTGTCTTGAGCAATAGTGTAATTGAATACCTTTTATTGAAGAAAACATAGGATACCATAGATAGTAAAAACTGCCGATGCTGGAGTCAGAGTCAACACAGTGTGGATCTGGGGGAACACAGCAGGTCAGGCAGCATCAGAGGAGCAGGAAAGCTGACATTTTGGCTCAGGACACTTCTTCAGAAATGAGGGAAGGGGAAGGGAACTCTGAAATAAATAGAGAGGAGGGGTGGGGTTGGCGAGTGTAGGAGGGATGGTGATAGGTGAGTGAAGGTAGGCAGTGGTGGGGATTGGTCAGTGGGATGGGAGGGGCGGATAGGTGGGAGAGAAGATGGGCAGGTTGTGTCAGGTCAGTGAGGTGGGGATGAGAGGGAGGGTTGGTCATGGGATGAGGCTGGGATTCCTTGGATGGAGGGTGGTGTAGAGGCAGGTGTAGCACTTCCTGCAGTTACAGGAAAGGTGCCGGGGGTGGCGGGTCTAGTGGGGAGTGTGGAACAGATGTGGGAGTCATGGAGAGAGCAGTCCCAATGAAAGGCAGATAGGGGTGGGGAGGGAAATGTGTCCTTGGTTGTGGGGTCAGATTGTTAGTGGCGGAGAAGCCACAGGAAGTGCTATACCTGCCCCTGCACCCCCCCCCCCCCCACTCACCCCCACCACCTCCATCCAAGGAACCAAAAAAACCTTCCAAGTCAGACAGTGGTTCACCTTCACATCCGTCAACATGGTCTACTGCATCCACTGCTCCCAATGTGGCCTCCTCTACATCTGTGAGACCAAGTGAAGGCTCAGAGACCACTTTGTAGATCACCTGCACTCTGTTTGCGATAAACGACAACATGTCCCAGTCGCGAACCACTTCAACTTCCTCTCCCTGGGTGACATGTCCTTCCTGGGCATCCTCCATTGCCACAATGACACCATTCACAAACTGGAGGAGCAGCACCTCATTCTGCCTCGGGACCGTACAGCCCGATGGTCTCAATGTGGACTTTACTCTTGTGGAAAGTTTAAAACTAGGAGTATAGTTTCAGTAGAAGCAGTCTCTGTTTCAGACGGAGATGTAGACCATAGGTCCATAAGAATTAGCAGCAGGAGCAGGCTATTTAGCTCCTCTATTCATAGGATCACAACTGATCTGACATTCCTCACATCCACTTCCCTGCATCTTCCCTGTGACCCTTGATCCCCTGAGTGATCAAGAACCCATCTCAGCCTCAAATATACACAAGGACTCTGCCCCCACAGCTCTCTGTGGCAAGCAGTTCCAAAGACTCTCAACCCTCTGAGAGAAGAAATTCCTCCTCATCTCAGTCTCAGAATGGTTCCTGTCTATTATGAGACCGTGCCCTCTGGGCCGAGACCCTCCCATGAGGAGAAACATCCTCTCAGTATTTACCCTGTCAAGCCCATAAAGAATTCTTCTCTCAAAGAGCTGTTACAGTGCGAAATTCTCTGGCCCAGAGCGTAGAGGGAGCTGAGTCTTCACATTTACTCAGGCGGAGTTTGATTGGTTTTTGACTTAGTCAGAGACTCAAGGCTCACAAGGCAGACAGAAATGTCTAGATACCAGATTAGGAATGATCTTATTAGATGGTGAAGCAATGCCTTATGGCTGGCCCATACTTGCTCCAATATCCTGTGCCTCAGTTAAATTTCCTTCACCCCCTCTGCTCGAAAGAGAACAATCCCAGCTTCTCCGGTCTCTCCATGCCACTGAGGTCTCCTCTACAGCCTCACCCTGACATTGTATCTAAAGTGCTGTGTTGCATATGCACATCAAACTGAGGCTTAACACAGTGTTTTCTACTTTTAAAAGTGACTTTTTATATCATAAAGTAAATGAGCGATACTGGAAATAGTAAGCAGGTTTGGTAGCCATTGGTGATAAAAAATGAGAGTTAATGTTCTGCTCTTCTCTTTAGGCGTCTATTTTATCAGTTCACCTTGGTTCTGTTTTCCTTCTCAGGTTTGAAGAGCTATCCACAAAACTATTTATAGCCACACCTCCTTCCCCTTAACCCACTTTTGCTGCTCGCATGTGGTTTCCAACTCTTTATGTTTCAGATCTGCCAATGTTGTCTCCAAGATATTCAGTTTTCTTCGACCTGCTGATCTGAAACACATTCAGAAGTCACACAACACCAGGTTATAGTCCAATATGTTTATTTGAAATCACAAGGTTCTGGACAGTTGCCCCTTCATCAGGTGACAGCCACATCACTTTCCCTACATTGCACACTGTTGACTGCTCCTTTCAGTCACACTAACTCACTGTTTCATTTCTACTGCTCTGTATTTTCATTGTGTCCTTCATCCCAGTTAGCATTTTATTAAAAAAACACTTCTCCCCTTCATGTGAAAAACTTATCAGTTTCAGCAGCTTGTGGATCCCATCATTGCTCCAGTGCCCCATCCTTTCCCTCAAAGCTGCCCTTTGCAGATTCTCTCTGTCTCTCTCTCTCTCTCTCTCTGCATTTGCTGTATCCGATCCTGACCTTCCCATCTCTGATATTAGACACAATGTTCTCAGCAAACACTTAGCTTTATCCCCTTTCGCTCCCATCTCAATGAATTTCAAGCCTGATCTTACACTGTGCTGTTTGTCCATTGCCCCCTCCCGTGTGTTTGTTCATCCTGGACCCTTCCTTCTAGTTATAGCATCGTCCTTCCACAGCGACCCTCCCCAAATGTCAGGGTGGGGGCAAAGTGTCTATCTTTACCTTTTGGAGAATGGCACTGTGATGTATCTCCTTGTGTTCACAGCATGTTTGGAGGCTTACTCTCGGATGGAAGAGCAGTGTGGCTGCAACACTGGCTGCAAGGAGCAGTACCTACAGTCAGAGAAAAGACAGATGCAGGTAATAGCCCCTGTAGCAGTGGCTAACATACGGACTGAGTCACCACACAGTCAAGCAGCAAAGAACATGTCAGGGTGCATCTAACTGGCAAGTACAAATCACACTTTTATAAAGCAGTACAGTGCTGAAGGAGGTCACCTGACCTGTCAGACCATTCCAGTTAGTCCTACTCCCCTGGCAACCTGACTTCAAAGAAAGACTACCATTTCTTTCACCTCGACGGAGTGTCCCAAAGTACTTTACAACTAATCAAGTACTCTGTAAACTTTAGTGATTGTTTGTATCATAAAGAATTGCAGCACTTTGTTTAAACACAGCAAGATCCCACACCACAAACTGAGAGAATCATGGGACATTTAGCAGCCACCCGCAAGACCCATCAGGACCTTGATTTAACATTGCATTCAAAACATAGCAGCACTCCCTTAGTGCTGACCCTCGCCAGTGCAGCACTGGCCCTCCGACAGTGCAGTGCTCCCTCAGCACTGAACCTCCGCCGGTGCGGTGCTCCCTCGGCGCTGGCCCTCCGCCGGTGCGGTGCTCCCTCAGCGCTGGCCCTCCGCCGGTGCGGCGCTCCCTCGGCACTGGCCCTCCACCAGTGCAGCGCTCCCTCAGCTTTGTGATAGAAGAGTCAGCTTGGATTATAGATTCAGTTTCTGGAGAAGACGGTGACTTGCTCAGATGTTGGTTAAAGAATCTGCTGGCAGTTTTCTCCTTGCCTATAGTTTCACTTTCCCTGGATATCTATGATGGTACAGCCCACAGAGAGGGTACAGTGTGGGCAGTCGGTCACTCTGGCAGGTTTCTGAGGTCCTGGTGTCTTGTCAAATTTCTGAGATCATCACGATGCACTCACTGTCTGCGTTGTCCATCGGTCATTGCATCAATGGTGTCTCGGCTGAAAGTTCAGATCTCCAAGTGTTGGTCAGGAAGCTGTTTGTTTAACTAAAAAATCGATTGCATTTTTGTGCAAAGCCACATCCTGTATGAGGGCATTGTCCTCTGCCGGCCTTGGCCCGTTCTTTGTTTGCTGTGACTCAGGACCTCAATCAGGGCAGTGAGAATGTAATAAAGTGTCAGGCCCTCAGCCCCTTCCCACTCATTGAGAGGCAATGGCAGGCTCTGACCTTTAGTGAGAGCTGCAGCACAGTGAGTAATTCCTGAGCTTAAGTCACAGAGACCACCACTTTAGTTCAGCCCCTCCATAATGTCTAATCCTGCGGGATCTCTGCTCTCCTCCGCTTCCGACTCTTCCCCATCCCAGTTTGAATGAGCCATTCAGTGTGCCTGCAGCTCCAGTGCCCTGACTCTGAAAGTCCCTGTCTTCCTGTCCCTATTTTCACATCCTCCTTAAAATCTGCTTCTTTGAGCTTTCAATCAGAGATCTCGTTATGGTAACTTACACCAAGCCATACTCACACCCACAATGCCTGAGTTTACTGACCTACCATGGCCCCATGTTAAGCAACTCACTGCTATCTTTCACAGTTCTAATTTCTGTTTTCAGTCCCTCTGTTGCCTTGTCCCCTCTCTAACCCTGAAACTCCTGTCCCCGTCTCCTTTCTGACCCTGAAATTCCTGTCCCCATCCCCTCTCTAACCCTGAAATTCCTGTCCCCGTCTCCTCTCTAACCCTGAAATTCCTGTCCCCGTCTCCTCTCTAACCCTGAAATTCCTGTCCGTCTCCTCTCTAACCCTGAAACTCCTGTCCCCGTCTCCTCTCTAACCCTGAAACTTCTGTCCCCGTCCCCTCTCTAACCCTGAAACTCCTGTCCCCGTCCCCTCGCTAACCCTGAAATTCCTGACCTCGTCTCCTCTCTAACCCTGAAATTCCTGCAGCCCCACAACCCTTGAGCTTCTTGACCCAGATTTTGTCTCAGCTTCCTTCGTAACCATGCCTCTGGCCCTCCCGGCTTCAAACTCTCAAATTCCCTCACTCTACAGAAATGAAGTGGAAATCTGAAACTCTCTCCCCTTTTTCTAAGATAGTGCAGTTGGTCCTGGACACCAATCAAAATGAGCAAGCCTCTGACAGGGGTTGGTTGAAATTAGGGGGCTAAGTCAGACAGATCGTTTGTGGAAGGGATCGGCCGCAAAGCTATATTATCTGCTAGTATAGGCTCAAGGGGCTGAATGGTTATGTCTTCTTCCACAGCTACCTTCCATTCCTCACGTATGAGGTTGGACAGTTAGTGTTGGCAGACTGTTCAACTTCACGTGGCATCAGTGCTGAGTCTGATGCTGTTTTAATCCAACATCTACAAACATACTCTCAAACAAGGAGACCAGTTCACTGGCATGCTGGGCTTTGAATGCCCTCAGTACCACACAACGTTATGGGGCTCCTCTAACATGACTATGACATTGAGTTGGGAATAAATGTTTCTCTCTCTCTTTGTCTCTGTCTCTCTCTCTCTCTCTCTGTCTCTGTCTCTGTCTCTCTGTCTCTCTCTGCCCCTCGCAGCTTCTGACACCACCACCTGAAGCTTCCTCCATCTTCGATTATGTGTTGACTCTCTGCAGTGACATTGTCAGCTCAGCCCAGAGTTTAATCTCCTCCACTTGGACCTTCTACCTCCAAGCTGATGATGGAAAAGTTGTCGTCTTCCAGGTAATTTGGCACTGTATCATGCTCGGTCTGTGGCCCACCCTCTCTCACTGTTACTCAGCCTTTATCACAAGCTGCCTCTCTCTCACTGTCTACTTTTCCATTTGTTCTTCTGGCCTCTTGGTCTCTTCCTGCCCCACCACATGCCTCCTCACACTACTTCAGGAAACACACCTCACCTCTCCCCTCTTCTCCATCCACCTCCATGCACTCCTTGGCTCCCCCCTCTCTCCCCAGTCCTGCCCACTCCCATCCCTTTGCGATTGTAACTGGGTGTAATATCCAATTTCATCCCCAACAGGCTCACCCAGAGCTTGAATTGTCCGCTCCGGATTTACAGGCTGTGCAGTTTGATGCGGGACAGGGCCCTGGCGAGTGGAATCCTCGCGACCACAAGGAGTTGATCCCAGGAACAGTAAAACCACAGACAGGTGAGGCTGTGCAGAAAATGTTCCGGCACATTCGGTCTGCTGGGCAGTAGCCAATCGTGGCTTTTGCTGAAGGGTCAGAAATGCTCAGCTAGGATTAAGAATAGAACAGGCTCCTGTTTGACCAGTGTCTGATCACAGGATATTCCCAAGCTCAGGGTGACCAATGAAATGCTTTGAACTATAGTTGCTGTTGATTTGTGAATGTGAAGGCTGCAGCAATTGGTGCACAGCAAGATGGAATGGAGAAGATGGATTGTAGCTGGGACTGATGGCCGTGGGAGGATTGGTGATCTGTGACCTCTGTTCACTGCACAATGATGTGTGTGGTATCTTCACATCCACCCGACAGGGCACATAGGGTCTCAGTTTAAGATCACAGCCAAAAGAACCTCTAACAGTGCAGCGCTCCCTCTGCGCTGCCTCTCCAGTGTGGTGCTCCCTCTGCGCTGACCCACCCACAGAGCGATGCTCCCTCCTCGCTGACCCACCCACAGTGGGGCTCTTCCTCTGCGCTGACCCACCCACAGAGCGACGCTCACTCGGTGATGACCCTCCAGGGCAGTGCTCTCTCCGCGCTGACCCACCTGCAGCACGGCGCTCCGTCTGCGCTGACCCACCCACAGTGGGGCTGTCCCTCTACACTGACCCACCCACAGCGGGGATCTCCCTCTGCGCTGACCCATCCGCAGTGGGGCGCTCCCTCTGCGCTGACCCACCCTCAGCGGGGCACTCCCTCTGCGCTGACCCATCCGCAGTGGGGCGCTCCCTCTGTGCTGACCCATCCGCAGTGGGGCGCTCCCTCTGCGCTGACCCATCCACAGTGGGGCGCTCCCTCTGCGCTGACCCACCGTCAGCAGGGTGCTCCCTCTGCGCTGACCCACCCTCAACGCGGCGCTCCCTCTGCGCTGACCCACCCTCAGCGGGGCGCTCCTTCTGCACTGACCCATCCGCAGTGGGGCGCTCCCTCTGCGCTGACCCACCCTCAGCGGGGATCTCCCTCTGCGCTGACCCATCCGCAGTGGGGCGCTCCCTCTGCGCTGACCCACCCTCAGCGGGGCACTCCCTCTGCGCTGACCCATCCGCAGTGGGGCGCTCCCTCTGTGCTGACCCATCCGCAGTGGGGCGCTCCCTCTGCGCTGACCCATCCACAGTGGGGCGCTCCCTCTGCGCTGACCCACCGTCAGCAGGGTGCTCCCTCTGCGCTGACCCACCCTCAACGCGGCGCTCCCTCTGCGCTGACCCACCCTCAGCGCGGCGCTCCCTCTGCGCTGACCCACCCTCAGCGGGGCGCTCCTTCTGCGCTGACCCTTGGACAGTGTCTCACATGGAGTGTCAGCCTTGACAGTGAGCTCAAGCCCTAGATTGAGGCTGGTATTCAAAGCTTTCTGACAGAGGGGAGTGAGATATGATATGACTGTATGTGTCTGGCTGTCTGGGGTAGTGGGTCAGTGGGTGTGGGGTGGTACAGAGATAAAGGGTTTAAATCCTGAATTAGTTTGCATCAGACAAGTGAAACTGCTCCCGGTGCGAAATGGGGCAAATAAAAAGGGGTGCAGACAGAGTTAAGCAGAGTTGTGTCCTCTGGTTATCTTGGCTTTGCTCTGTGGTACTCTGACCCTGACCTCTGCTTGGAATTCATTCCCGATATTTTCAGCGCATCTGTGTCCGTGTGTGTGTGTGTCTGTATATGTCCGTCCATGTGTGTGTCCGTGAGTGTGTGTCCGTGAGTGTGTGTGTTTGTGTGTGGCCTTTACCACAGCACCTTACTCACTCCCCCCATCACAAGCTACAGGTATTCAGCTAACCGAGAGTGCTAACCCTCACTCCGTGTTGCTCATTCCTTACAGTTGTACATCAAGGTGCGGAGAAGAGAGTGAGTGCAAGGCCACACCCTGTGTTCAAACAGGCATCTGTACATCAAGAGGGATTGTCGTCTCAACATGACTTCCTGGCCTGCATGTCACGGTATGAGAAGTCTCTATAAGGTGCTGTGTTGCCAGGAGACTGACTGGGTTTAACACTGCTTAAACTATATTCCTGACAAACCCAATCAGTAACATATGACTGATGTGGAGAACACACCTCCTGTGTCCAGACACCATAACAGCGAGTTCCTTCATCTATCTCTGTCCAGGCCCAAGGCCATTGCTCGGGCATCAAATTGTAGAATGAAATTTCGTGTGAATTGGGGCAGTCTCTGGCTAATGGAGGGGGTGAACAGGGGAAGAGCACGAGACCCAGCATGTAGGGTGTAGCAGGTCTTTGTTCTGGAATATTTGGAGAGACATCGCTTCCAAATCACAGCGCACCAGGAGGGTGTGAACTGACGGCTGAGACTCTAAATAACTCCGCTAGATCCCACTATTGGCCCCTGACCCAAGGCACCTGCTGTGTCCAAATGCCTGGGGAGTATGTGGGAGAGAGGGGCTGATAGCACAGAGAGCCTGGACATCGCTGTGTGGACTGCAACCAGGTTGCATATCCCAAGGATCTGTTGGTAGACACACTGTGAGCCCCAAATGATTTGCACTTCAATCCTTTCGGAAATTCCTGATGCTGCAGCCTCTCACTCGGAGAGATGTTCCCATTGAGAAACATCTCAGGAAAAATAATCACTCAAGCAGTGGTAAGGTAAGGATATTCGTTAAAACACATGGCAAGCTCCTGCTGTTCTTTCAAATTGTGACCATGGGTTTACTTTTATTTTTTTCTTAGATAGAAGGCAGACAGCACCTTGGTTTCAATGTTTAATTTTAAAGACAGCATGTCTGACAGTGCAGCGCTCCCTCAGCGCTGGCCCTCGGACCATGCGGCGCTCCCTCAGCGCTGGCCCTCGGACCGCGCGGCGCTCCCTCAGCACTGGCCCTCAGGCCGCGCGGCGCTCCCTCAGTCCTTGCTGGTGCTGTCAGTCCTGAGTACACACTCCAGTCTCTGGAGTGAAGCTTCGGACTCTTGGCGCTCTCTGAGGTGTGGCTTGTCTCTGTGACGGTAGATTGTTCCCCTGTCAGTTGCTAACAGGCTGGAAGGTGAGTGGCCAGGGACTCAGCCTTCATGACCTGCCCTGTGTGTTGCTCCCTCAGACGCTCTGGCCTTCCCCGCTGGATCCTGGCTGCCTGCCTTGTGCTGTCTATCCTGGTGATGCTGTGGCTGAGCTGTGCCAGTTTAGTAACTGCTCCTGAGCAACATGTGAAATCGCAGGTGAGTTCCATGGTATTCACAGTCGATGAGCCAAAGGGCCTTTTCTGCGGTGGACAACTTTGTGACCCAGAGCAGAAACCGGCTCTAGGCCCAGACATGTCATTGTTGATGTTTGTGTTTCATTCAGCTCTCTTCCATCCTTCCTTTTCTCCCACTGTAACCCTGTCCTTTTTGTGTATTTTCCCCTCTTCAATATATTCAAATTCCCTACCAATATCATCTCATCAATTACCTCCTCCACTCCCTGTAGGAGTTCCACATTCCCGCCACTCACAGGGTAAACGTGTTTCTCATGAATTCTCGAGCGATTTTGTTCAGGGCAGCCTTGATGTTCGTGGCACCTGGTTTTGGTCTCTCCATTAATGGAAACATCTGTGTGAAGGCTATTACACAGAGCCGATTCAGAACTGAAATATTTCAATCAGATCACCCTCCAGGCATCTCTGAGAATCAAACCTCTACCTCTTCAGCCTTTCTCTACAGCTTGTCAGGTCTGTTACCAGCCATATCAGTCATCTCACTATCACTTTCACAGCCTGTTGACCTGAACTGTTCATAGAAAGAAAGAAATTACATCTCTGTAATTGTGTGTAGGGAATTCCAGCTTACCACTCACCCAACAAAATCACTCTGTTTGGGAAACACTGAGTATATTTTACAAATTACACAACCATTTTCTTTATCGTTTACGGACTGATGTAAGTATTGATGGAAAGACCCCAGGACATTGCGATTCTAAAGCATTAATTCAAACAATGATGTGTTAGGGAGAGTTAACTCCAGACCTATCCCAGCAGTGTTTGATGGGGCCAGTGTACAGGAAAGTGTTACTCTGAGTTTAAAAATGTAGAGAGAGATTTACTTTCAGTTTAAAGGCAAGGGCAAACTCTGCTTTGTTTAAGAGTGTAGAGGATGTTTTTACTCTGTACCTAAGCCCATGCTGTCCCTGTCCTGGGAATGTTTGATTGCAACTGTGTCAAGGCAGCTTTACTTTTAGTTTGAAAGATTTATTTAACCCCATACTGTATCAATCCTGGGATTCTTCGTTCGGGACTATATTGAAGAAGCTTTACTTTTCATTTGAAAGAGTAGAGAGAGCTTTACTCTGTATCTAACCCTGTGATGTCCATATTGTGGGAGTGTTTGATGGGGGCGGTGTCAAGGGAGCTTTACTTTTAGTTTAAAAGAGTAGAGGATGTTTGACTCTGAATCTAACTCTGTGCTGTACCACCTGGGAGTGTTTGGTGGGCTCAGGGTCATTTCTCATTGGGAGTGGTTTGTCTGATTTTTTCTCTCTCTCTCTCTCTCATTGATCTGCAGCCTCTGAGCATTAACGGTGATCAGGAGGGGATAGAGAAGACTCCCTTGTATGGATTGACTCCCCTCATCACCATCTCATTCAGGGAGCAGGAGGAGGACAGTGTGGGGCCTCTGCCTGTGAAAGTGGATCTGAGTAACACCATCATCTAGAATTTTCCATCTCCCAGTTTAAAGAGACAGTTCCATCTTGCTTGCTCATACTCCCAAGAAAACATTGACTCATTGATCCCTGCCCTCCTGTTTCCATTTTTATTATGAACTCATTCGGGACTGGCACCCAGTCAAAGAAAACCTTGGATTACACCTTCTAGAATCAAGACATTGAAAATCTCTGGACGCTTGTTGGCCCAGGATTCCAAATTCCTCCTTCGTTAAATTGAGGTCTGAAGGAAAAGTGTGCAAGTTTCTGGGACATTCAGATCTCCCTGGATCATATTGTTACTTGACTACTTGTTCTCATTCTTTGGGACCATGTAACGGAGCTCCTTGTTTGATCTTTGGTTCTTGTAACTGTGACTGGGTGAGTTTTAGGGGAAGGGGATCTGAGTACAGTTTCTCTGTCTGTTAGAGAATGAGGGATTCCTGGCCTAGAGGCAATTGATTTCTGACGGGACAAATAATCCTGACCAAATAGATAATGGGTACGAGCATGTATCCTGTGCTGAAATGAAAAGCTTTCTACAGTGTTGATCTTGAGTGCATCAATTCCAGCATGGGAATGAGTTTAACATGACACCTTATCCATCCACCAGTCAGCTCTTATAGGACCAGCCAGGCCTGAGTTTGGCACTGGCAAGGCCTGAAAGTAGAAGGGAGATGTTTTAGGCCATAGAGTGACCGGCATCATTTGACAGAGTTGGGGTCTTGCACCATCAGTGGGTAATGAACAGGAATTTGATTTAATTTTATTATTGTCACATAACACAGTGAAAAGTATTGTTTTGTGTGCTATCCAGGCAAATCATAGCTTACATGAGTACGTTAGGGTAATAGAACAGAATGCAGAATACAGTGTTACAGCTGCAGAGAAGGTGCCGAGAAAGATCACCTCTAATATCTGAGGGATTTATTCATAAGTCTTACAACAGCAGGACAGAAGCTGTTCTTGAATCTGTTGGTACGCGTATTCCAACTTTTATATCTTCAGCCCGATGGAAGAGAGTATAACTGGGGTAGAGGGAGTTGGGGGGGGGCGGTCTTTGATTATGTTGGCTGCTTTCCCAAGGCAGTGGAAGTGTAGATGGAATCAGTGGATGGGAGGGTCTGAAGAAGGGTCTAGGCCTGAAACGTCAGTTTTCCTGCTCCTATGATGCTGCTTGGCCTGCTGTGTTCATCCAGCTCCACACCTTGTTATCTCAGTGGATGGGAGAGCTGCTTTGTCTGATGGACTGGGCTGTGTTCATGGCCCTCTGTAGTTTTTTGTGGTCTTGGGCAGAGCAGTTGCCGTACCAAGCTGTGATGCTTCCAGACAGGATGCTTTCTGGGGTGACAGGAGTTGGACAGAAGAAATAGAATATTTTTAACAAAAGTGGAAATTGCTGGAAAATCTCAGCAGGCCTGGCAATATCAGTGAAGAGAAATCAGAGTTAACGTTTCAGGTCCAGTGACCCTTACTTAGAACTGGACCCTAAATATTAACTCTTGATTTCTCGCCACAGATGCTGCCAGTTCTGCTGAAAATTTTGAGCAGATTCTGTTTTTTGTTTCAGATTTCCAGCATCCACGGTTCTTTCGGGTTTTATTTTTAGAAGAGTTTTTATTTGATTCAGGTGTTTTTTGAGTAACAGTTTGGGAATGTGGTGAGAAGGGGTCTTGTGTAGAGGGAGAATCCAGTAGTTCTGCCCTCAGGAAGCTGTAACCTCTATATCCTTAAAAATGCTCACAGAGGATAGCTCTGTTCATCGCTGGGTATGGGGTGAGTGGCTGATGGGGTTTCATTCTTGAATAGAGATGTCATGAGTTGCATGGATGGATTTAAAATTGTGTTAGGACTGTGAAAATAAATTGCCTTTTAGAATGGGTTGTGAATTGGGGGAAATGTTTAGGGTGGAACCAGCCCTAGTTCCTTCTGGGATTTGATTGCGGGGAAATCTCTTCAACCATTCCAACTCGAGAAGGTAAAGGTCAAATAAGTCGGCCTTCCCGCTGACCAGGAAGTGTTTCATTGTGTCCCGTCCTGATCTTGCAAGTGATTCCTTTTGCATTTTTATCCAAAACGGTCGGGATTGTTGATCGACCAGCGGAGACGAGAAGCTTTGATGAAATGGAACCTTCTGATTGACAGCCCCTGTGAGTGATAGAGGTGTCCGGAGTGTCATCAAAGCCTCTGAACTGATATTAATTAATCAAGTCTTTCGCTCCTTCCTGTGAAGTGTACCTTGCCTCTATTTAATCCACTTTCCAAGAGCATTTATTGATAATTATTGATTATTCTATGAAGAAAGGCTGAGGGACTTGGGTCTGTTCTCATTGGAGAGAAGGAGGCTAAGAGGGGATTTAATAGAGACATACAAGATGATCAGAGGATTAGATAGGGTGGACAGTGAGAGTCTTTTTCCGAGGATGATGACTTCAGCTTGTACAAGGGGGCATAGCTACAAATTGAGGGGTGATAGATTTAAGACAGATGTCAGAGGCAGGTTCTTTACTCAGAGAGTGGGAAGAGCGTGGAATGCCCTGCTGGACAATGTAGTTAACTCAGCCACATTAGGGGCATTTAAACAGTCCTTGGATAATCATATGGATAATGATGGGATAGTGTAGGGGGAGGGGCTTAGATTAGTTCGCAGGTCGGCGCAACATCGAGGGCCGAAGGACCTGTTCTGCGCTGTATTGTTCTATGCTCTATGTTCTAAAGAGATCACTGCCCATGAGCAGCCCGTGTGTAGGCAAGCTGCTCAACTATGGCAGGCATTGCTTTAGATCCCACTTCTGTGATAAATGGAGCTAAGCGACTGAGCTGATGCAATCAAATTAAACGGCCAAATAAAAGCAGCAAGGTCTCCTAAAGTTCCAACATCCTCAACCTCCTGTATCCCTGTGTACACAACCCATTGTGATCAGGTCAAGAATACAGACTGTCATCTTCATTGACCCAACTGAGACCAACAAAGGCCAGAATACAACCTGAGAATGTTCCCTCTGTGAAATGCAGCATCTCACAAGGCATGGTGCCATTCCTTGATGTATAATATTTACAGACTGTTGGCTAATGATCCTGTTGTTCACCATGTGATTTGGTTTTCATTTAACATGTGTTTAAATTTATGGTGTAGTTTTGAGTCCCCTGAAGTTTACATGGTTACACTCTCTGTCTTTAACGGCCTCTCTCCCTCTCTCTCTCTGATGCTCCTACCTTAGCCTCTGTCACACTCCCACAGGAACATTGTCAAATACAATTTAACAGCAACCAAAGTAAGTCAATATTGGGTCAGATGACAATAGCTTAGCCAAATAAATAGATTTTAAGGAGTGTCTTAAAGGAAGAAAGAGATATACCATAGAGAGCTGCAGAGGTTTAGTGAGGGAATTTCAGAGCTGATGTTCCAGGCAGCTATAGGCCCTGGTGCACAGGAGGGGACCGATTGAAAGTCCAGGCTGAGAATTGTAAAAGTGACCTGTTGCTGGTCTGGCAGCCAGAGGTGATCATAGAGCGATATACACACTTTCTCACCAGTTGCTTTGTTTAGAACATAGAACTGTACAGCACAGGAACGGGCCCTTCGGCCCATGATGTTTTGCTGAACATGTGCTAAATGAAACTAATCCCTTCTGCCTGCCATTGGTCCATTCCCTGCATATTGATGTGCTTATCTAAAAGTCCTTTAAATGCCGTTATTGCTTCTTTCTCTTTGTTTTTTAAAAATTTCTCTTGCTGTCTGTGTATCTGTTTCTGCATCTCACGCATTCACTCCATTTTCTCTTTCTTCTCACACTTGCACACTGTCCCTTTCTCTTACCATTTTTACAATCTGGTTTGTTTGTGCATGCTCTGTCTCTCTCTCTCTCTCTCTGTCTGTCTCTTTCCTCCACCCCCCTTTCACCGTACTCTCACTATTTCTCTTTTTGTTTACTGGACTGAAGTGCTTTAATGAGATGACTGTGTAGTAGGCCGATTGACAGAGAGTGATTGTCAAAACCCCATTATCATTGTCGTGTGTGATTGGATAATAGAAGTTAATTAGATGGATTCTGGTCTCTGATTTATGAAAATGTTTGGTTTGATCCTGGTGTTTGCTGGTTACAATATCCAGGGGTGAGACATGTCCACCAAAGAAAGCTGAGAGTGGCCTGGCGTTATGTTGGGCATTGACTGCTAGCCACAAGGAGCCTGTCACACTCTGGGCACCAATTACACACTAATAGCTGTCTGTCACTGTGGTTCAGATGTGTTTGTGCCTGGGGGTAGGGTAATGGACTGGCTGTGTTACCGGACTAGCAATGCAGAGACTGAAACTGATGACAAGATACAAGAGTTCAAATCCCAAAAGCTAATGGACTCATTAATTATTCAGTTAATTAAATTAATAAATCTGGAATTAAAGTGCTAGCATTAGTAATGGCAACCACCAAAACATTACCAGATTGATGATTTTTACAACTGGTTCACTAATGTTCTTTCAGGTTGAAAATCTGCCTGATTCTGAAATGACCTAGCAGAATATTCCAAGGGGTTCTAAAAGCTGACTTGTGATAGAATTAATTAGAGATGGGTAATAAATAACTAGCTCAGCCAGCAACACCCAGATGCCATATCACATGAAAGAAAGTCCCAGTTGATAGGAGGCCAGAACATGGGATCACGGGAGCTGAATGGAGGGAAAGGGCGGCTGTGCTGATAGCAACTCATATCATGACAGGACCAGAGTGTGGGATGGATAAAAACACATGGAAGGCTGGAATCAGGCTGTAAAATGATTGACCTCATGATTGACTCCTGAAGGCTGTAGGGTTCTTAAGTGGAAGATGAGATGCTGTCCTTTAAGCTTGTGCTGAGACTTCTTAGAGCACTGCAGCAGGCCTGCAACAGAAATGTTGGCATGAAAACACAATGGTGTACTGGAGTGGCCAGCAACTGGACGTTCATGGTCATTATGTGTTCTGTAAAGTGGTCGCCCAGCCTGCATTCATCTCCCCAGTGTAGAGGAGACCACAATGTGAGCAGTGAATGTAGTTGACTAGACTGTGTGAGGTGCAGGTGAAGCACTTCTTCACCTGGAAGGTTTGAAGATAAGGAGGGAGGAGGTAAAAGCGTTATGCCTCTTGCGATTGCATAGGAAGGTGCCGTGGGAATGAGTGCAGTGGAGTGGACCAGGGTGTCTGGAGGAAGCGGTGTTGTGGCATTTACTGCCCATCCCCAGCCAACATTGAGAAGGTGAGGATGATCTGCCACCTTGAACCGCTGCAGGCAGAGTGCTGTGGGTTGACCCATGATGCCCTTGGGGAAGGATTTCCAGGATTTTGACCCAGTGACAGTGAAGGAACGGTGATATATTTCCAAGTCAGGATGGGGAGTGGTGCTCCCATGTATCTGCTGCCTCTGTCCTTCTGGATGGTGAAGGTGGCACGTTTGAAAAAGTCTGTCAGAAAAACCCTGAAGGCTTTAGGCACAGCTCAGACCAAGGTTTGGGATACACTGGGGAGACATTCTTTTCAAGCTCCAGTTTATGAAGGTTATAGCACCGTCTGGGGTAAAGTTAATCACTTGTTTTGTTAGCCAGGAGAATGCTCTCTATGAGGAGGGTGTACCAGTGTGAGGAAGCGGCATCGCAGTCATTTTGGATCCTGACTTCAACTGTTGAGAGTTCCTTCCCCAAGCCGATAACATGTTAGAGCCAAAGATTTGAAACTGAACAGAACTCTGGCACTAACCTGGGCCGTGACGTTTGAGCTTCTGCATTTTGGTGCCACGTTCACTGGCTGAATCCAACGTAGCTGTACTTTCAAAACCGACACTTTCAAACCAAAGTTCTCTTTCTCAGAACGGAAATGCTGTCAACTTAAACACTCTGTTGGAAAGCATTAGGGTCAGGAAATGTAGTGGAGATAGATTCAGAGCCTACACTATGGATATCATTAAATTTTATACTTTCACCTCTATCGGTGGGGGGTGGTGTTTAATGGGGGGAGTTTTCATCTGACTAGAGCTGGGTCTGTGTAATTAATATGTCCTGCAGTGAGGGGTGACAGTGCAGAGGGAGCCAAACAGACCTGAGATGAGGGGTCACTCTCTGTTTGCTCAGAAATGGCCTCCTTTGATCCTTTCTTAATTTTCCCATCGCATTCTCATGATGTAGCTATGGTAGAACATCCTTGGGTTAGCATTTCTTTTAAAGGATTATTCATCCTTGTGTTTATGTGTTCGTGTGTGTGTGCCTGTGTGTCTATGCGTGTGTGTTGGTGTGTGTGCGCGCGCGTGGACGTGTGTGTGTGTGTGTGTGTGTGTCTGTGTGTGTTGGTGTGTGTGCGCGCGTGTGTGTGTCTGTTGGTGTGTGTGTGCGCACGTGTGGATGTCTGTGTCTGTGTGTGTGTGTGTCTGTCTGTGTCTATGCGTGTGCGTGCGTGTGTGTGTGCGCGTGCGTGGACGTCTGTGTATGTGTCTGTGTGTGAGTGTGTGTATGGGGGGTGGGGGGGGGGAGGTTTGTGGGGGAGTGGTTTGTCAGTCTCTATTACAGGGTGAGGCTCGGGCAGGCCCAGTGTCCTGGATTTTGGCCCAGTCACATCCCTTGAATGAAGAAGGTCCTCCTGTGGACTCCATCACAAACTGAGGGCAATGACTGAGTCTCGGACACTGGCCCCTTGAGCAGATTTCTCCTCCTGCTGCTCAGGAGGTGGGGGTCATTGGTACCAGCTACCCCCATGCCCCGCCAGCCTCAGTGCCCACGCCTCGTGCAACTACATGGACAGCTGTTTGACTGTGGGCAGCATCACAACTGAGATCAATCCATGCCTTCAATGAAATGCTGTTAGTTTGTGGATGAGTAAGGGTGGCGTGAGTGCTGGTTGTTTACGCTGAACTGTGAAGGTCAGAGGTCACTTGCAAAACCTGCTTCACTCCAGTGTCAAGGGGACAGACTCATGTTAAAGTTGGGTCCCTGGATGTAAATCATCCTCAGGGGCCTTTTACCCAGGGTGGGGAGAGGCCAAAACTAGAGGGGCATAGGTTTAAGGTGAGAAGAGAAAGATTTGAAAGGGACCTAAGGAGTAACTTTTTCACACAGAGGGTGGTGTGTATCTGCCAGAGGAAGTGGTGGAGGCTGGTACAGTTACATTTAAAAGGCACTTGGATGGGTATTTGAGTAGGAAGGGTTTAGAGGGATATGGGCTAAATGCTGGAAAATGGGACTAGATTAGTTTAGGATATCTGAGATAACAAGATGTAGAGCTGGATGAACACAGCAGGCCGAGCAGGAAAGCTGACGTTTTGGGCCTAGACCCTTTTTCAGAAAATCTTATCGGCACGGACAAGTTGGACTGAGGGTCTGTTTCTGTGCTGTATAGTTGTCTGATTCTGTGGCTATAACCAAGACCCTTTAACATTGACCAGGACTGGAGTCTGATGTAGGATCCAGGCTAATTTTCCAGGATGTAACTGACACGACCCTCTCTGTCTATGTCTCTCTCTCTCTCTCTTTCTGTCTCTCACTTTGTCTCTCTCTCTCACTTTGTCTCTCTCTCTCACTTTCTGTCTCTCGCTCTTGCTCTCTCTCTCTCTCTCTCTCACTTTCTGTCTCTCACTCTCACTTTCTGTCTCTCGCTCTCGCTCTCTCTCTCTCCCTCTCCCCCTCTCCCCGTCTCTCTCTCTCATCCCCCCTTCACTGTCCTCTCACTGTCCTCTTTCCCATCCCCACAAGCTCATGCCTGTGTTTAAGTAGAATTTCCAGCCAGATTTACCTTTTCATGTTGTGGGAGAAGATTTAAATAAGACGCTGTTGAACTTTACCATTTCTCAATGGTTTCTTGTCGACCTGACCAGCTTCCTGGAGCGTCCTTCCGTCAAGTTCCAGACCAACCCAAGCTGAGACTCTGGGGAGGTAGATGAGAAAAATTAGGTGGACGGAGAGTTGCCAGTCCCTGAGCCTGGGGCCTGTTGGCTATTCAGACAGCCTTGTTTTTGTCTTTCTGTGTTGGTTCCCACTGGAATATTCACAACCTATATCTGTCCCCGACTCCTGCCTCCAGCTGTTACTTATCCTTCCAGTCATTGTGGAAACTGCTCGATTTTAGCAGCTACTCCACCTGCAGTCCCCTGCCCTCCAGACCCACAGAGTTCACGACTTCAATCTGTAGCTGCCCAACCATGGGGCCAGCCTAAACTTCCTTTCCAAGGATGAGAAAGATTGTTTTAATTCCAACCCATCACCATCTCTTTTCACCTCCCTTGTCATGTACTTGTTGAACTTCCCTGAAATGTATCTCTGCTATTCCCTTCACCGTCTGGGAGCAAGTCCCAAATTCTCACCTTCTCTGCATTATGTGCGTATTCCTCAATTCTTCATTAGATTAATTCATGACTGTCTCGGGTTTATCTCCCAGTTCTGGTCTCGCTCACCTTCTGTATGGCTGATTTCTCAAAAGGCTTTTTAAAGACCTCTGTCAGGTCACCCCTCATTCTCTTATTTTGCCAGAAAGTTGCCCCATCCATTTTAGTCCCTCTCAATAGTTATAACCAATCAGTCCGGTATTATCTAATGTAAATATGTTTGTAGCTTCTGCAGTAACTCTACCCCTTTAGAATTTTGAGAGCAAAACTGTTCACAGTTCTCCAAGTGTGGTCTAATCAAAGTTCAATGCAAGTTTACTGTAACTTCAGTTGTTTTTTACAATTAAACCTCTCCGGAAATGAATTCTAGTGTTTGATTTATATTGTTCAGATCTTGCTAACTTGCCTTGCTGCATTGAATAATATGAGTCTGTATCCCCAGATCATTCTGCTCCATTACTTTGTCTTTGAATAATAAATCAAAAAAGTGTTGCTGGCTTATTCTTCCTGCAATGACTGCAGGTCAGAAATGTTTCATGAAATGCAAGCAGCTGAGATTTCCAGTGCTGGTAAAAGGTACAAATATTTCTTGCCATCAAAAGATATTGCCCAACCTTAGTCTATTTTATAATTACATTACCGATAAATTGCCCTGCACATTTGTAAATCCAGTATGGATTTGTAATGGGGAGGTCATGTCTGACAAACCTGTTTAAAGAGGTGAATTTCCTAGAGAGTGTGCATGTTATTATTAGTTTCAAGATGTTTTTGATAACATCCCTAGCTTAGTTAAAGTAAGAACCCATGGAAGTGAAGACGAGTGATTGACCTGATTGGGAAGTAGACTGAACAGCAGCTGACAGAGAAGTGAGATAATGGGCTCCCACTTGAGTTGGCAAAACGTGACTAATGGGTCCCACAAGATGCTGAATTGAGGTCTTTTATTTAATCAAAGACTTGCTCGTATTATAGAAAGTCACATGTCCAAATTTGCTGATGACACAGAATTGGGTGGCATTAGAGGTAGTGTAAATGGCAACATGAAAGCACAAGGAGACATTAATTGATAAAATGAATGGGCAAAGTGGACTTTATTGTACTGAATTGTGAGATCCTCCACTTTGGATCAGAAAATGAACAAGGCACTTTCTAAATAGCAAAAGCTTTTCAATGGAAAGCTGTAAACAGTGAAGATGAAAAGGGATTTGAATGGTAGGTACTTGGATCACTGAAATATCATGAAGGGGTCCAGAAAGATTGAAAGGCTAGTAGACTGCTGACCTAACCCACAGGACTTGAAAATGGGATGCAGGATGAACGCAGCAGGTCAAGCAGCATCTTAGGAGCACAAAAGCTGACGTTTCGGGCCTAGACCCTTAATCGGAGAGGGTTCTGAAATAAATAGGGAGAGAGGGGGAGGCGGACTGAAGGTGGATAGAGGAGAAGATAGGTGGAGAGGAGAGTATAGTTGGGGAGGTAGGGAGGGGATAGGTCAGTCTGGGGAGGATGGACAGGTTAAGGGGGCAGGATGAGGTTAGTAGGTAGGAAATGGAGATGCGGCTTGAGGTGGGAGGAGAGGATAGGTGAGAGGAAGAACAGGTTAGGAAGGCGGGGATGAGCTGGGCTGGTTTTGGGATGCATTAGGGGAAGGGGAGATTTTGAAGCTAGTGAAATCCACATTGATACCATTGGGCTGCAGGGTTCCCAAGCAGAATATGAATGCTGTTCCTGCAACCTTCAGGTGGTATCATTATGGCACTGCAGGAGGCCTATGATGTACATGTCATCTAAAGAATGGGAGGGGGAGTGGAAATGGTTCGCAACTGGGAGGTGCAGTTGTTTACTGCGAACCAAGCGGAGGTGTTCTGCAAAGCGGCCCCCAAGCCTCCGCTTGGTTTCCCCAATGTAGAGGAAGCCAACAGGGTACAGCGGATGCAGTATACCACATTGGCAGATGTGCAGGTGAACATCTGCTTGATGTGGAAAGTCTTCTTGGGGCCTGGGATAGGGGTGAGGGAGGAGGTGTGAGGGCAGGTGTAGCACTTCTAGCAATTGCAGGGGAAGGTGCCGGGTCTGGTGGGGTTGGAGGGCTGTAATGTTCACCTGCACATCTGCCAATGTGGTATACTGTATCCATTGTACCCGGTGTGGCTTCCTCTACATTGGGGAAACCAAGCGGAGGCTTGGGGACCGCTTTGCAGAACACCTCCGCTCGGTTCGCAATAAACAACTGCAACTCCCAGTCGCAAACCATTTTAACTCTCCCCTCCCATTCTTTAGACGACATGTCCATCATGGGCCTCCTGCAGTGCCACGATGATGCCACCCGAAGGTTGCAGGAACGGCAACTGATATTCCGCTTGGGAACCCTGCAGCCCAATGGTATCAGTGTGGATGACACAAACTTCAAAATCTCCCCTCCCCCCAATGCATCCCAAAACCAGCCCAGCTCGTCCCCGCCTTCTTAACATGTTCTGTCTCTCACCTATCCCCTCCTCCCACCTCAAGCCGCACCTCCATTTCCTACCTACTCACCTCATCCCACCTCCTTACCCTGTCCGTCCTCCCCGTACTGACCTATCCCCTCCCCACCTCCCCACCTATAGTCTCCTCTCCACCTATCTTCTCCTCTCTCCATCTTCAGTCCGCCTCCCCCTCTCTCCCCATTTATTTGAGAATCCTCTCCCCATCCCCCTTTTCTGATGAAGGGTCTAGGCCCGAAACGTCAGCTTTTGTGCTCCTGAGATGCTGCTTGGCCTGCTGTGTTCATCCAGCTCCACACTCTGTTATCTCGGATTCTCCAGCATCTGCAATTCCCATTATCTTGAATACAGGATGCATTGGGGGAGAGGAGTTGAAGTCATATTTCGGCTATCTAAAGACCTAGTTCGTTCACGCCTGTAGCAATCTGAACAATTCTGAGTGGCACACCTTAGGGAAGATTTATTCACCTTGGAGGGAATGCAGTGTAGGATTACCATCATCATACCTGGGCTGCAAGGGTGAAATTACAATGAAAGCGTATGGAAGCGAGGGGTGTGTTCTGTGGAATTTAGAATGTAACAGAACTTTTCAAAGTTTTAAGGGGAACAGATAGGGTAAATTGAGCAAAAATATTTATGCTTATCAGGGAAGCTAGGATTAGGGAGCATCGAGTAAAAGGAATTTTTTTCATTCATGGGATGTGGGCTTTGCTGGCTAGGCTTGCATTTATTACTTATCTCTAACTTCCCAGCAGGTAGTTAAGAGGCAACCACATTTCTTTCAAATCACACACGTCAGTTCAGATAAAGGTGGCAGATTTACTTCCCTAAAGGACATTAGTGAACCTGATTGCTGTTTAAAAAAAAGTCTATTGGCAGTGGTTACATGGTCACAGTTATGAACTGAAAGAACTGCAGATGCTGTAAATCAGAAACAAAAACAGAGATTGCCAGAAAAGCTCAGCAGGTCTGACAGCATCTGCGGGGAGAACTCACCGCAGTTCTGAGGAAGGGTCACTCGACCCAAAACATTAACTCTGATATGCCCCCACAGATGCTGCCAGACCTGCTGAGCTTTTCCAGAAACTTCAGTGTTTGATTCTGCTCACAATTTTTTTTATTCATTCATGGGATGAGGGCGTCACTGGCCAGGCAACATTTATTGCCCATCCCTAATTGCTCAGAGGGCAGTTGGGAGTCAGTCACATTGCTGTGGGTCTGGACTCACATGTAGGCCAGACTAGGTAAGGATGGCAGTTTCCTACCTTAAAGGACATTAGTGAACCAGATGGATTTTTCCAACAATTGACAATAGATTCACGGTCATCATTAGACTCTTATTTCCAGATATTCATTGGATTCAAATGCTGCCATCTGCCGTGGCAGGATTCAAACCCATGTCCCCAGAACATTATCTGCGTCTCTGGGTTGACAGTCCAGGGATAATACAACTATACCGTTGCCTACCCAATTAAGATAGCTTATTTTAATTCAACATTTTTATTCAATCCTAATTTCACCACTGCCATGCTGACCAATGGTAAGACAATAACCTGGGCTCTTGATTACTATTCTTGAGATATGGCCACTATCCCTTAGCCTCTCCGAAAAGTGAAAACAAGCCTTTTCAAAAGTAAAACTGGGGAACACTGATGTACAAAGGCTGGTAGAAATTTCAAAATTTCTTTCTCAATTCATGCCAGATCACTTGCTCACTTTAAATCTGGGATGGGTCATTTTTGTTATCCAACGTATTAAGAGGTATGAGATGTAAGGGGTTAGGTCACAGTTCAGCCATAATCTTATTGAACGACAGAAGAGAGTCAAGGGGTTGAATGGCTTATTTATGTTCTTACGTTTATGAAGTCTTCTGTTATTGCTTGCATCTTGCTCATCTCATCCCAACAATATGTCCTACTATTCCTTTCTACCTACTGTGTTTGCTCAGCTTCCTCTTCAGTGTCTCTCTGCTGTTTTCCCTGACCGCTCCCGGTTCGATCAAGACCTGCTTTCTCACTGATCCCTGGATAAAGGGATTTTCTTGAATTCCTCAGTGGATATGTCAGTGGTTATCTTATTTATGGCCATTCTTTCTGGTCCCACTTACAAAGACAAACATCTCTAACCCTGTTGAACTCTTCCATAACTTTGAAGCTCTCTATCAGAACTCCCTTCAGTCTCTGTTGCGAGCAAAAGTTTAATCGATCTTTCCTGATAGGCATGATTTCTCAGCTGACGATCTTTGTAACTTTTCTATATCTTCTGTGTTTCAAATCTGAACTTTTCAGAAAAATACAGCAGGTCTGGCTGAACAGGATAGGCTGAAATATCAAAAATCAATCACCGTTTGATTGTAATCAGTGATAATGGGAACTGCACTGCTGGAGAATCCGAGATAATAGTGTGTGTGGGGCTGGATGAACACAGCAGGCCAAGCAGCATCTCAGGAGCACAAAAGCTGATGTTTTGGGCCTAGACCCTTCATCAGAAAAGGGGGATGGGGAGAGGATTCTGAAGTAAATAGGGAGATAGGGGGAGGCGGACTGAAGATGGATAGAGGAGAAGATAGGTGGAGAGGAGAGTATGGCTGGGGAGGTGATAGGTCAGTCCAGGGAGGACGGACAGGTCAAGGAGGCGGGATGAGGTTAGTAGGTAGGAAATGGAGATACAGCTTGAGGTGGGAGGAGTGGATAGGTGAGAGACAGAACATGTTAGGGAGGCGGGGATGAGCTGGGCTGGTTTTGGGATGCAGTGGGGGTAGGGGAGATTTTGAAGCTTGTGAAATCCACATTGATACCATTGGGCTGCAGGGTTCCCAAGCGGAATATGAGTTGCTGTTCCTGCAACCATCGGGTGGCATCATTGTGGCACTGCAGGAGGCCCAGGATGGACATGTCATCTAAAGAATGGGAGGGGGAGTGGAAATGGTTTGCAACTGGGAGGTGCAGTTGTTTATTGCGAACCGAGCGGAGGAGTTCTGCAAAGCGGTCCCCAAGCCTCCACTTGGTTTCCCCAATGTAGAGGAAGCCATACCGGGTACAATGGATACAGTATACCACATTGGCAGATGTGCAGGAGAACATCTGCTTGATATGGAAAGTCTTCTTGGGGCTTGGGATGGGGTTGAGGGAGGAGGTGTGGGGGCAGGTGTAGCACTTCCTGTGGTTGCAGGGGAAAGTGCTGGGTGTGGTGGGGTTGGAGGGCAGTGTGGAGCGAACAAGGGAGTCACGGAGAGAGTGGTCTCTGTGGAAGGCAGACAAGGGTGGAGTTGGAAAAATGTCTTGGGTGGTGGGGCCCAATTGCAGATGGCAGAAGTGTCGGAGGATGGTGTGTTGTATCCGGAGGTTGGTGGCGTGGTATGTGAGGACGAGGGGGATTCTCTTTTGGCGGTTATTGCGAGGGCGGGGTGTGAAAGATGAGTTGTGGGAAATGCAGGAGACGCGGTCAAGGGCGTTCTCGACCACTGCGGGGGGGAAAGTTGCGGCTCTTGAAAAACGAGGACATCTGGGATGTGCGGGAGTGGAATGCCTCATCCTGGGAGCAGATGCAGTGGAGGCGAAGGAATTGGGAATAGGGGATGGAATTTTTGCAGGAGGGTGGGTGGAGGAGGTGTATTCTAGGTAGCTGTGGGAGTCAGTGGGCTTGAAATGGAGATCCTTTTCTAGCTGGTTGCCTGAGATGGAGACTGAGAGGTCCAGGAAGGTGAGGGATGTGTTGGAGATGGCCCAGGTGAACTTGAGGTTGGGGTGGAAGGTGTTGGTGAAATGGATGAACCATTCAAGTTCCTCTTGGGAGCAAGAGGCGGCGCCGATACAGTCATCAATGTACCGGAGGAAGAGGTGGGGTTTGGGGCCTGTGTAGGTGCGGAAGAGGGACTGTTCCATGTAACCTACAAAGAGGCAGGCATAGCTGGGGCCCATGCGGGTGCCCATGGCCACCCCCTTGGTCTGTAGGAAGTGGGAGGGGTCAAAAGAGAAGTTATTGAGGGTGAGCTCGGCTAGGCGGATGAAGGTGTCGGTGGAGGGGGACTGGTCGTGTCTGCGGGAAAGCTTTGCAGATTAAATCAGGTCACATCTCAAGGGTCTGTTCATCTCGAAAGTAGGATTAACCTTCTCCCTCAACCTGCTGGGCTTTATAGTTAGCATCTCTCAATAAAACATTTCTGGCCATCTATTTTTATCTTTTGTCTTAATGCATTTATCTTTAACAGTACTTCCTCCTCCTGAGCGCAATATTCCAGCCTCATGCAAAGTGCTTCAGAAACCTGAGATAACAAGGTGTGGAGCTGGATGAACACACCAGGCCAGGCAGCATCAGAGGAGCAGGAAAGCTGACGTTTCGGGTCTGGACCTTTCTTCAGAAATGGGGGTGGGGAAGGGGGGCTCTGAAATAAATAGAGAGGGGGGTGGTGATAGAAGGTGAATAGAGGAGCAGATTGGGTGGGAGAGAAGACGGACAGGTCAAGGAGGCGGAGTTGAAGCCGGTAAAGGTAAGTGTAGGTAGGAAGCTGGGGGCGGGTGGGGGTGCGTGCGGGGGGTTGGTCAGTGAGGAGGGATGGGAGGGGAGACGGACAGGTCAAGGAGGTGGGGTTGAGAGTGGGTGCTGGTCTTGGGATGAAGTCAGGGTGGCGAGAGTTTGAAGCTAATAAAGCCCACATTGAGACCATCGGGCCGCAGGGTTCCAAGGCTTTTCCTCCAGTTTCCGGGTGGTGTTGTTGTAATACTGGAGGGGGCCCAGGATGTGTCATCCAGGGAGTGGGAGGGGGAGGTGAAGTAGTTCGCGACTGGGAAGTGTTGTTGTTTGTCACGAACCGCGCGATGGTGTTCCACAAAGCAGTCTCTGAGCCTTTGCTTGGTCTCCCCGATGTAGAGGAAGCTACATTGGGAACAGCGGACACAACAGACCATGTTCGCGGATGTGCAGGTGAACATATGTTTCATGTGGAAGGTTTTCTGGGATGGGGGTGAGGGGGGAGGTATGGAGACAGGTGTAGCACTTCCTGCGGTTGCAGGGAAAGGTGCCAGGGTTGGAGGGGAGTGTGTAGCTGACAAGGGTGTCGCGGAAAGAATGTTCTCTCCGGAAGGCAGAAAAGGGTGGGGAGGGAAATATATCCTTCATAGAGAGGTCAGATTGCAGATGGCAGAAGTGACAGAGAATGATGTGTTGAATCCGGAGGTTGATGGGGTGATACGTGAGGACAAGGGGAATTCTGTCTTTGTTTTTATTGCAAGGAGGGGGTCTGAGGGCTGAGGTGCAGGAAACATAAGACATGCGGTCGAGAGCGTTTTTGACAACAGGTGGGGAGGGAAATTGCAGTCCTTTAGAAACGAGGACATCTGGGATGTGGAGGAGTGGAATGCCTCATCTCGGTACCAGATGCGGCGGAGGGGAAGGAATTGGGAATAGGAGATGGCATTCTTGCAGGAAGGTGGGTGGGAGGAGGTGTATTCTAGGTAGCTGTGGGAGTTGGTGGGCTTGAAATAGATATCGGTTCCCAGATGGTTGCCAGAAATGAAGACAGAGAGGTCCAGGAAGGAGGGAGAGGTATCGGAAATGGTCCAGGAGAACTTGAGGTTGGGGTGGAAGGTGTCAGTAAAGTTGATGAACTGTTCGAGCTCCTTGTGGGAGCATGAGGCGGCGCTGATACAGTCTCAATGTAATGGAGGAAGAGGTGGGGGATGGGGCCAGTGTAACTGTGGAAGAGGGATTGTTCCACGTACCCTACAAAGAGGCAGGCATAGCTTGGGCCCATGTGGGGACCCATGGCCACCCCTTCGTCTGTAGGAAGGGGGAGGAGTTGAAGGAGAAGTTGTTAAGGGTAAGGACGAGCTTGGTTAGGCTGCTTTTAATGAGGTGTGAAGCTGGATGAACACAGCAGGCCAAGCAGCATCTTAGGAGCACTAAAGCTGACGTTTCAGGCCTAGACCCTTTCTGATGAAGGTTGTAGGCCTTAAACGTCAGCTTTTGTGGTCCTACGATGCTGCTTGGCCTGCTGTGTTCATCCAGCTCGATATCTTGGTATCTCGGATTCTGCAGCATCTGCAGTTCCCATTATCTCTGCTCTCAATGAGGAATGTGTTCATGCTGTAGAGAAGAATGCTTAGGATTTCTAAGAATATAATTGGAAATTGTAGTGATTGTAATGAGGTCCCTGACTGGGGCTGTTAACCTGTCAATCAGGGAGTAGAGCTGGGTGTAAAACCTGTTCTTCCTCTCACCTATTCCCTCCTCCCACCTCAAGTCCCATCTCCTACCTACTAACCTCATCCTGACCCCTTGACCTGTCCGTCCTCCCTGGACTGACTTATCTCCTCCCTACCTCCCCACCTACACTCATCTTTACTGGCTCCATCCCCACCTCTTTGACTTGTCTGTCTCCTCTCCACCTATCTTCTCCTCTATCCATCTGTGATCTGCCTCTCCTTCTCTCCCTATTTATTTCAGAACCCCCTTCCCCTCCCCACTTCTGATGAAGGGTCTAGGCCCGTAATATGAGCCTTCCTGCTCTTAAGATGCTGCTGGGCCTGCTGCGTTCATCCAGCTTCACACCTTGTTATCGTGGATTCTCCAGCATCTGCAGTTCCTATTATCTCTGATACAATTTTAACCCCAATCAGGGACCTCTGGCTGACAAATTTGAAAAGGAGGGTCAGCTGTTCTGTTTAGTCTGAGAGCTGGCTCTGAGCAGGTCAGACCAGCATTAAGTACTATTCACACATAAATAAAGAATCAGGATACCAACCTCTGTGGAGTTACTTCGTAAAGAAGTATTTAAATTATGTGACAATTATGCAGGATTCAAACACCCATTGTTAGGTGCTGATTCATCCCAAAAGCTCTTATCATTTAAGTGCTATGTCATGGCAGGTTGTAAACTCCCCCAGGGATAGTAGGAACTGCAGATGCTGGAGAATGAGATAACAAGGTGTAGATTTGGATGAAAACAGCAGGCCAAGCAGCACAAGAGGAGCAGGAAGACCAAGGCTTTGGGCCCAGAGGAAGGGTCCAGGCCGGAAGCGTCAGCCTTACTGCTCCTCTGATGCTGCTTGACCCACTGTGTTCATCCAGTTCTACACCTTGTTATTTCAAACTCCCCGAGGGTTATGTGTCTCTAAATTATCAAATGCAATATGCTAGGGGTGCAGCCCATTCAAAAGCAGTCTGTCCTCAGATCAATTAAATCATCTAACATCAAAACTAAAATAAAACATAATATTTCTGTATGATTAGCTGTTACCCTAAATAAACACTGCCTCTAAAATTACACATTGACTGGCTCTTCCCCTTCTGAAGAAACGCTGGACAGTTATGATGTGGAGATCACGGTGTGAGACCGGGGTGGACAACTTCAGAAATCATATGACATCAGGTGATAGTCCAACAGGTTTACTTGAAAATACAAGCTTTCGGAGCTGACGAGCTTTCACCTGAATAAGGAATAAGAGAGCGAAAGCTCAGGTTTTCAAACACACCTGGTGTCGACTGATTTCTAACACTGTAGAGTTACAGAGTGAGTGACCCTCGCCCTGAATAAACACTGTACAGTTACAGAGTGAGTAACCCTCGCCCTGAATAAACACTGTACAGTTACAGAGTGAGTGACGCTCGCCCCGAATAAACACTGTACAATTACAGAGTGAACGACCCTCGCCCTGAACAATGACTGTACAGTTACAGAGTGAGTGACCCTCACCATGAATAAACACTGTAGAGTTACAGCGTGAGTGACCCTCGCCCTGAATAAACACTGCACAGTTACAGAGTGAGTGACCCTCACCCTGAATAAACACTGCACTGTTACAGAGGAGTGACCCTCACCATGAATAAACACTGTACAGTTACAGAGTGAGTGACCCTCGCCCTGAATAAACACTGCACAGTTACAGAGTGAGTGACCCTCACCCTGAATAAACAATGTACAGCTACAGAGTGAGCGACCCTCGCCCTGAATAAACACTGTACAGTTACACAGTGAGTGACCCTCGCCCTGAATAAACACTGTACAGTTACAGAGTGAGTGACCCTCACCCTGAATAAACACTGTACAGTTACAGAGTGAGTGACCCTCACCCTGAATAAACACTGCACTGTTACAGAGGAGTGACCCTCACCATGAATAAACACTGTACAGTTACAGAGTGAGTGATACTCTCCCTGAATAAACACTGTACAATTACAGAGTGAGCGACCTCGCCCTGAATAAACACTGTACAGTTACAGAGTGAGTGACCCTCGCCCTGAATAAACACTGCACAGTTACAGAGTGAGTGACCCTCACCCTGAATAAACACTGTACAGTTACAGAGTGAGCGACCCTCGCCCTGAATAAACACTGTACAGTTACAGAGTGAGTGACCCTCGCCCTGAATAAACACCGTACAGTTACAGAGTGAGTGATCCTCTCCCTGAATAAACACTGTACAATTACAGAGTGAGCGACCCTCACCCTGAATAAACACTGTACAGTTACAGAGTGAGCGACCCTCGCCCTGAATAAACATTGTACAGTTACAGAGTGAGTGATACTCTCCCTGAATAAACACTGTACAATTACAGAGTGAGCGACCCTCGCCCTGAATAAACATTGTACAGTTACAGAGTGAGTGAGCGACCCTCGCCCTGAACAAACATTGTACAGTTACAGAGTGAGCGACCCTCGCCCTGAATAAACATTGTACAGTTACAGAGTGAGTGACCCTCGCCCTGAATAAACACTGTACAGTTACACAGTGAGTGATCCTCGCCCTGAATAAACACTGTACAGTTACAGAGTGAGTGATCCTCGCCCTGAATAAACACTGTACAATTACAGAGTGAGCGACCCTCGCCCTGAATAAACATTGTACAGTTACAGAGTGAGTGACCCTCGCCCTGAATAAACACTGTACAGTTACACAGTGAGTGACCCTCGCCCTGAATAAACACTGTACAGTTACACAGTGAGCGACCCTCGCCCTGAATAAACATTGTACAGTTACAGAGTGAGTGACCCTCGCCCTGAATAAACACTGTACAGTTACACAGTGAGTGACCCTCGCCCTGAATAAACATTGTACAGTTACAGAGTGAGTAACCCTCGCCCTGAATGAACACTGTACAGTTACAGAGTGAGGGACCCTCGCCCTGAATAAACACTGTACAGTTACAGAGTGAGCGACCCTCGCCCTGAATAAACACTGTACAGTTACACAGTGAGCGATCCTCACCCTGAATAAACACTGTGCAGTTACAGCGTGAGCGACCCTCGCCCTGAATACACACTGTACAGTTACAGAGTGAGTGACCCTCGCCCTGAATAAACACTGTACAGTTACAGAGTGAGTGACCCTTACCCTGAATAAACACTGTACAGTTACAGAGTGAGCAACCCTCGCCCTGAATAAACACTGTACAGTTACAGAGTGAGTGATCCTCGCCCTGAATAAACACTGTACAGTTACAGAGTGAGTGACCCTCGCCCTGAATAAACACTGTACAGTTACAGAGTGAGTGACCCTCGCCCTGAATAAACACTGTACAGTTACAGAGTGAGTGACCCTCGCCCTGAATAAACACTGTACAGTTACAGAGTGAGTGATCCTCGCCCTGAATAAACACTGTACGGTTACAGAGTGAGTGACCCTCACCCTGAATAAACAATGTACAGCTACAGAGTGAGTGACCCTCGCCCTGAATAAACACTGTACAGTTACAGAGTGAGAAACCCTCGCCCTGAATAAACATTGTACAGTTACAGAGTGAGTGATCCTCTCCCTGAATAAACACTGTACAGTTACAGAGTGAGTGACCCTTGCCCTGAATAAACACTGTACAGTTACAGAGTGAGTAACTCTTGCCCTGAATACACACTGTACAGTGACAGAGTGAGCGACCCTTGCCCTGAATAAACACTGTACAGTTACAGAATGAACGAACCTCGCCCTGAATAAACACTGTACAGTTACAGAGTGAGTGATCCTCGCCCTGAATAAACACTGTACAGTTACAGAGTGAGTGATCCTCGCCCTGAATAAACACTGTACAGTTACAGAGTGAGTGACCCTCGCCCTGAATAAACACTGTACAGTTACAGAGTGAGTGACCCTCGCCCTGAATAAACACTGTACAGTTACAGAGTGAGTGACCCTTGCCCTGAATAAACACTGTACAGTTACAGAGTGAGCGACCCTTGCCCTGAATAAACACTGTACAGTTACAGAATGAACGAACCTCGCCCTGAATAAACACTGTACAGTTACAGAGTGAGTGATCCTCGCCCTGAATAAACACTGTACAGTTACAGAGTGAGTGATCCTCGCCCTGAATAAACACTGTACAGTTACAGAGTGAGTGATCCTCGCCCTGAATAAACACTGTACAGTTACAGAGTGAGTGACCCTCGCCCTGAATAAACACTGTACAGTTACACAGTGAGCGGCCCTCGCCCTGAATAAACACTGTACGGTTACAGAGTGAGCGACCCTTGCCCTGAATAAACACTGTACAGTTACAGAATGAACGAACCTCGCCCTGAATAAACACTGTACAGTTACAGAGTGAGTGATCCTCGCCCTGAATAAACATTGTACAGTTACAGAGTGAGTGATCCTCTCCCTGAATAAACACTGTACAGTTACAGAGTGAGTGACCCTTGCCCTGAATAAACACTGTACAGTTACATAGTGAGTAACTGTTGCCCTGAATACACACTGTACAGTTACAGAGTGAGCGACCCTCGCCCTGAATTAACATTGTACAGTTGCAGAGTGAGTGATCCGCGCCCTGAATAAACACTGTACAGTTACAGAGTGAGCGACCCTCGCCCTGAATAAACACTGTACAGTTACAGAGTGAGCGACCCTCGCCCTGAATAAACACTGTACAGTTACAGAGTGAGCGACCCTTGCCCTGAATAAACACTGCACTATTACAGAGTGAGTGACCCTCACCATGAATAAACACTGTATAGTTACAGAGTGCGTGATGCTCGCCCTGAATAAACACTGTACAGTTACAGAGTGAGTGACCCTTACCCTGAATAAACAATGTACAGCTACAGAGTGAGCGACCCTCGCCATGAATAAACACTGTAGCGTTACAAAGTGAGTCATCCTCGCCCTCAATAAACATTGTACAGTTACAGAGTGAGTGACCCTCGCCCTGAATAAACACTGTACAGTCACAGAGTGAGTGACCCTCGCCCTGAATAAACACTGTACAGTTACAGAGTGAGCAACCCTCGCCCTGAATAAACGCTGTACAGTTACACAGTGAGCGGCCCTCGCCCTGAATAAACACTGTACGGTTACAGAGTGAGTAACCCTTGCCCTGAATACACACTGTACAGTTACAGAGCGAGCGACCCTTGCCCTGAATAAACACTGCACTGTTACAGAGTGAGTGACCCTGAATAAACACTGTACAGTTACAGAGTGAGTGAACCTCACCCTGAATAAACACTGTACAGTTACAGAGTGAGCGACCCTCGCCCTGAATAAACACTGTACAGTTACAGAGTGAGCGACCTTCGCCCTGAATAAACACTATACAGTTACAGAGTGAGTGACCCTTGCCCTGAATAAACACTGTACAGTTACAGAGTGAGCGACCCTTGCCCTGAATAAACACTGTACAGTTACAGAATGAACGAACCTCGCCCTGAATAAACACTGTACAGTTACAGAGTGAGTGATCCTCGCCCTGAATAAACACTGTACAGTTACAGAGTGAGTGATCCTCGCCCTGAATAAACACTGTACAGTTACAGAGTGAGTGACCCTCGCCCTGAATAAACACTGTACAGTTACAGAGTGAGTGACCCTCACCCTGAATAAACAATGTACAGCTACAGAGTGAGCAACCCTCGCCCTGAATAAACACTGTACAGTTACAGAGTGAGTGACCTTTGCCCTGAATAAACACTGTACAGTTACAGAGTGAGCGACCCTTGCCCTGAATAAACACTGTACAGTTACAGAATGAACGAACCTCGCCCTGAATAAACACTGTACAGTTACAGAGTGAGTGATCCTCGCCCTGAATAAACACTGTACAGTTACAGAGTGAGTGATCCTCGCCCTGAATAAACACTGTACAGTTACAGAGTGAGTGATCCTCGCCCTGAATAAACACTGTACAGTTACAGAGTGAGTGACCCTCGCCCTGAATAAACACTGTACAGTTACAGAGTGAGTGACCCTCACCCTGAATAAACAATGTACAGCTACAGAGTGAGCAACCCTCGCCCTGAATAAACACTGTACAGTTACACAGTGAGTGACCCTCGCCCTGAATAAACACTGTACAGTTACAGAGTGAGCGAGCCTCGCCCTGAATTAACATTGTACAGTTGCAGAGTGAGCGACCCGCGCCCTGAATAAACACTGTACAGTTACAGAGTGAGCGACCCTCGCCCTGAATAAACACTGTACAGTTACAGAGTGAGCGACCCTTGCCCTGAATAAACACTGCACTATTACAGAGTGAGTGACCCTCACCATGAATAAACACTGTATAGTTACAGAGTGCGTGATGCTCGCCCTGAATAAACACTGTACAGTTACAGAGTGAGTGACCCTTACCCTGAATAAACAATGTACAGCTACAGAGTGAGCGACCCTCGCCATGAATAAACACTGTAGCGTTACAAAGTGAGTCATCCTCGCCCTCAATAAACATTGTACAGTTACAGAGTGAGTGACCCTCGCCCTGAATAAACACTGTACAGTCACAGAGTGAGTGACCCTCGCCCTGAATAAACACTGTACAGTTACAGAGTGAGCAACCCTCGCCCTGAATAAACACTGTACAGTTACACAGTGAGCGGCCCTCGCCCTGAATAAACACTGTACGGTTACAGAGTGAGTAACCCTTGCCCTGAATACACACTGTACAGTTACAGAGCGAGCGACCCTTGCCCTGAATAAACACTGCACTGTTACAGAGTGAGTGACCCTCACCATGAATAAACACTGCACTGTTACAGAGTGAGTGACCCTGAATAAACACTGTACAGTTACAGAGTGAGTGAACCTCACCCTGAATAAACACTGTACAGTTACAGAGTGAGCGACCCTCGCCCTAATAAACACTGTACAGTTACAGAGTGAGCGACCTTCGCCCTGAATAAACACTATACAGTTACAGAGTGAGTGACCCTTACCCTGAATAAACAATGTCCAGCTACAGAGTGAGCGACCCTCGCTCTGAATAAACACTGTACAGTTACAGAGTGAGCGACCTTCGCCCTGAATAAACACTATACAGTTACAGAGTGAGTGACCCTCGCTCTGAATAAACTCTGTACAGTTACAGAGTGAGTGACCCTCGCCCTGAATAAACACTGTACAGTTACAGAGTGAGCGACCCTCACCCTGAATAAACAATGTCCAGCTACAGAGTGAGCGACCCTCGCTCTGAATAAACACTGTACAGTTACAGAGTGAGAGACCCTCGCCCTGAATTAGTACTGTATAGTCACAGAGTGAGTAACCCTCGCCCTGAATAAACACTGTACAGTTACACGTTGAGCGACCCTCGCCCTGAACAAACACTGTACAGTTACACATTGAGCGACCCTCGTCCTGAACAAACACTGTACAGTTACAGAGTGAGCGACCCTTGCCCTGAATAAACACTGTACATTTACAGAGTGAGTCACCCTTACCCTGAATAAACAGCTGTCACCAGCCTCCTGTTAGGATATCAGCTGATGCTATTACTGGACAAGTCAGATCCCAGATGAAGTGGTCTTTAACTGAAACATAAGCACGCAACACTGCAGATTGGGTTTTAGCAATACAACAGAGGTTTATTATGTAAAAGAAATTGAGGTAAATTAAAATAAACCAAGCTATTTACGTAAAAAATTCAAAAGATTTCAAAAGCACACGGTAAAATAAAATCCTGTTGATCCCGACACTATCATTTTTCATTATTCAAATACCAGAGAGAATTATAATCTGTATCATATCTACATGATTGTCTTAACTTCTTTCAATTTGTGAAGAATTGCAACTGAATTTAAACATTTTCACATGCAAGTATCCTCAGAGTTCTAATCAAATGCCTCTGATTTGGAACTTTCAAGCTAAGCTCCTTAAATGCGGTAACCCATACCCTACCATGATAACAAGGTATTTCTGATTTTCTGATGAAGTGTCTAGGCCCGAAACATCAGCTTTTCTGCTCCTAAGATGCTGCTTAGCCTGCTGTGTTCATCCAGCTCTACATCTTGTTATCTCGGATTCTCCAGCATCTGCAGTTCCTACAATCTCTGATACCGTTTCCTACCAGTTTTGAACTAGCTCCTTTTTCCAGGAGGAATCGTTCTAACATCCACCTTCAACCAAATCAGATGCTTTGGTCAGTTTCTCTCTGAAACATGCAGCTGAAAGTGTAGTCTTTGAGCATTGGTTTATCAATTTTTCTTTCATTAATTTAAGTGGCCCTCTCACGTCATGTCCATATAGTAATTCTAAGGCAACTAAATCCAGTGGACTTGTTCAGAATGCGCGTAATGGCAAATAGCAACAAAGGAATATTTTATCTCAATTATTAAGATCTCCTTGATAATAAGCTGTACTCATGGTCTTCAAAGTTTGATGTAACATGATGTGGAGCTGGATGAATACAGCAGGCCAGGCAGCATCAGAGGAGCAGGAAAGTCGTGACCCAGACAGAGAGGGATAACACAGTGTTGAGCTGGAGAAGGGAACCTGACCCGAAACGTCAACTTGTCTGCTCCTCTGACGCTGCCTGGCCCACTGTGTTCCTTCAGCTCCACGTTGTGTTATCTCTGACTCCAGCATCTGCAGTTCCTACTATCCCTTCAAAGTTTGATGCCATCTTTCCAATGCACCTTGAGATTGTGGAGATTTAAATTGTTTTATTCCCAAACTAGTCATAACTTCTTTGAATATTTGCATTACAATCTTTGACCTATGATCTGGTTGTGTTTCTCTGAGAATCCATATCCTGTAAAATATTGAATCAACTTTTCCATCATCATTTTTGCTTATACTTTTCCTAGAAACACTGCTTCAGGATATCTTGTGGCAATAATCATTAAAAGAGACTGATCCCCATTCCTGATTTTAGGTACTATTATGCAATCTATTAAGGCCTTGATAAAAGGTTCTTCAAAAGCTGCTATTGGAATTAAAGATCTAGGTTTCATAGAGAGTTGTCATTTCCTCAGTAACTAGCATGTGAAATATGACTGGCAAAATTTAACCACGTCTTTATGTAATCCTGGCCAATTAAAATGCTTTCATATTTTAGTCTGGGTTTTCCTTATACCTAATTGATCTGCCCATGGAATTTTGTCAGTCACTCATTATATCACAGATGGACCACTGCCCATTCCTTGGCAGCTGGTATTTGAGGTGGTCTTCACGTCCTCATTAGTACTTTGTCTTCCAAATAATAGCACTTAGACTTTGGTTTAGATTCAATTTCTGAATAGGCTGCTTGCTTTAATTCTTTAAATTCCAAATCTGTTTGCTACACCACTACTAAAGAAGATGGGCTAAACATATCAGCCTCATTTTTAAATATTAATTATTTTAAGGGATTTTTTGAAAATTACATCCAATAACTGAACTTCCTAATCATTTGAGATAATGGGAACTGCAGATGCTGGAGAATCCGAGATAACAAAGTGTGAAGCTGGATGAACACAGCAGGCCAAGCAGCATCTCAGGAGCACAAAAGCTGACGTTTTGCTTTTGTGCTCCTGAGATGCTGCTTGGTCTGCTGTGTTCATCCAGCTTCACACTTTGTTATTCCTAATCATCTCCCTGTTTCTTAGACTTCTTTTCGTTCTGTCTAATTTTTTGGGCCTGACTTCTGGTCGCATGCAGTCAGGAAATAAGTCAAGATGTTCCTCTTATGAAATTTCAGTTCTTTTGACCTCCAACAATTTGATTTGCCACACTCAGTGGGTTCAATATTCTCCAGTCTGCTAGGTCATTTCCCAAAATAAAATTAACTCCTTCTCTAGGATTGTTCACAATTCTCTCTACAACTTCTCCATTTACCAAGTTACATAGAACATAGAACATAGAACAATACAGCGCAGAACAGGCCCTTCGGCCCTCAATGTTGCGCCGACCTGTAAACTAATCTAAGCCCCTCCCCCTACACTATCCCATCATTATCCATCTGCTTATCCAAGGAAACTCTTTACACTGCTTAATCTGATTGATTTGTAACCTCTGTGTATACTTCCAATTGATACATTTTTCTTCATTACTCCTTCTGGAAGACAAATAATATCAGTAACTGACATGCACCAATGTGTTTCAATATCTTACCAATTAACCTTGCTAATTTGAAGTATTGTCTTCTTTGGAAACAAAATACTCAAAACTTCTAGCAATTTGATTCTCCTTATCAATATTCAAAGAATGTTCATGATTATCCTGTTATTTCTCTCTTCTAATTGCATGTTGATGAAACATATTCTGTTTGTATCACCACGACAACTTTAATACCCAGTTTCTTTCCTGACACCATCTTTTCTGAAGATATTTTAGACATTCATATTGCCGCAGTCTCCTGTTTAAAATCTTGCAAATTGGCTTTGCTGTGTGCAGTCTTACTACAATGGAATCATATTAATTTTTTACATCATGTTTATGATTCTAACACTTCTCCTTTATGGTGACCTCTGTCTGCTCTCTAAAACGAGGACCTCTTCGATCTGCAGATTTCCTGTTCCTCCAATTTCCTGGTGAATTTCCGTATGATCATCTCCCCACAGTAACTGTCTGTGTGAGATTTTATAGGGATCTGCCAGAACTGCTACTTCTCTCATTTTTAATACTTGATGCTCATCTAAACAGGTTTGTTAGATTTGCAGGAGACATAATTCTGAATTATTCTGTGATCATAATTTCCCTCACATACTCAACATTGTTCTCCAGCTTTAGTATATAAACCACTCATCCTGCAGATTTATTTCTCTCTTGAAATTCTACAAATCTCTAATAAGGTTTCTTTCTTGGTACTTATAAATTTTAATTGATAATGTTCAGGATCAAACTCTTAAGTTTGCTGAATTGTATCTTCAGTAGTTTCAAACACTGCAGACTGTTCATCTGGCAAACAGCATACACTGTCATAGCTATGTCTGTCAAAACACTCTGTAATATCAAGGTCCATTTCATAAGTCCAACTAGCTTCTCAGAAGAGATTAAATATCTTTCAACTCCATGGTCTGCAAATTTAGGCATTACACAAAGATTATTAGTTAGATCAAAACCATCATTGGAATCAGAATCATCCTCTAAACTAGTATCGTCTTCTTCATTCTTTATTCTGAACTGTTTGTTTAGCTATCTCATATTTTCCAATATCCCTGTCTCTTTTCAAAATCCATCTCCCCACCTTCTCTTTTCTTCATTTTATATCTTCGTCTGTTTTCGTCTGTTTTTCTGTGTCTTCGGTTACCATTATTCTCTGCTTTTCTTTTGTTCTCATTTCCATTTCACGTTTTCTTACCTTTATATCCCTTTCTATCTTTCTCCATTTTCTTCTAACCCAGGTCTCTTCATGTCTCTTTCTCTCTCTAAGTAATGTCTTTCCAGTTTTAATTGTGTCTTAGCGAATTCTAGCTGTGATTGTCCAATTTCAGCTCCCCCATGTTCCAATTTTAAATATTGGATAATCATTTAAAGCATCTCACCGTTATGAGATTCTGTACTTACTTCAACCTTGAATGTGCCTGCTAACTCTCTCAGTTTAGCTTTAGTCCAAAGATTTCAAATAATTTGCTGTTACATCTTTCACTTCCAGAAAATTCTTAGCAAAATCCAAATAAATCTCACCAGAATGACTACATGTTCATTAAAAGATGATGTAAATTCCTGTTAAGTCCACTGAATACAAATTCTCCAAGAATCCCCATGTCTTACAACCCCAACTGATGTTGTTGCTGGACAAATCAGACCCAGGCTAAAATCTGGTTAGGTAGACCTTTTTTTATTTCAATAAAGAAGTCTTTCACTGAAACAGAAACAGTGCTTCAGAAATTGTTTTAGCAATAAAATAGAAGTTTGTTACACAAAGTAAATGAAAATAAAATAGAATTAACAAAGCTACTTTCACATAACACAATTTGAAAGATTTCAAAAACACAAGGTAAAATAAAACCTCAACCCTCCTAACATGATCACTTTGCAGTTATTTAACTACCAGAGAGAACTCGTTTCTCTATCAAATTTATAGTTTTGACTTAACTGTTTCTTTCAGTTTCCAATATGGAATTTGATTTTTAAGCTCACACAACTGGGCTTAAACTTTCTCAGCTTCAAATAACTCCTTTGAAGTTCTAATCAAATACCTCCAGTCTGGAACTTTCAAACTAAACTCACAGTTGGACAATCTATTTCATAACTGTTCTGAATTAGTGGCTTTCTCCAGGTGAAAGTGCTCTTACATCTAACTTCAACCATGACTTCTGCAAACTGAAAAGGAAAGGAAAGTGATGAGTAAATATGTCCCTCTGAGACAGGCAAGAAGGGGTAAGATAAAGGAACCTTGGATGACGAGAGCGGTGGAGCTTCTTGTGAAAACGAAGAAGGTAGCTTACATAAGGTGGAGGAAGCTAGGGTCAAGTTCAGCTAGAGAGGATTACACGCAGTCAAGGAAGGAGCTCAAAAATGGTCTGAGGAGAGCCAGGAGGGGGCACGAGAAAGGCTTGGCAGAAGGAATCCGGGAAAACACAAAGGCATTTTACACTTACGTGAGGAATAAGAGAATGGTCAAAGAAAGAGTAGGGCTGTTCAGGGATAGCATAGGGAACTTGTGTGTGGAGTCTGAGGAGGTAGGGGAAGCCCTAAATGAGTTTTTTGCTTCTGTCTTTACGAAAGAAATGAACTTTGTAGTAAATGAAACCTTTGAAGAGCAGGTGTGCATGCTGGAATGGATAGAGAGAGAGGAAGCTGATGTGCTGAAAATGTTGTCAAACATTAAGATTGACAAGTCGCCAGGCCCGGACCAGATTTGTCCTCGGCTGCTTTGGGAAACGAGAAATGCAATTGCTTCGCCACTTGCGAAGATCTTTGCATCCTCGCTCTCCATTGGAGTCATACCTGAGGACTGGAGAGAGGCAAATGTAATTCCTCTCTTCAAGAAAGGAAATAGGGAAATCCCCAGCAATTACAGACCAGTAAGTCTCACGTCTGTCGTCTGCAAGGTGTTAGAAAGGATTCTGAGGGATAGGATTTATGACCATCTGGAAGAGCATGGCTTGATCAAATGCAGTCAACTTAGCTTTGTGAGGGGCAGGTCATGCCTCACAAACCTTATCGAGTTCTTTGAGGGTGTGACTAGAAAAGTTGATGAGGGTCGAGCTATGGATGTGGTGTATATGGACTTCAGTAAGGCATTTGATACGGTTCCCCATGGTAGGCTCATTCTGAAGGTCAGTAGGAATAGGATACAGGGGAACTTAGCTGTCTGGATACAGAATTGGCTGGCCAACAGAAGGCAGCGAGTGGTAGTAGAAGGAAAATATTCTGCCTGGAAGTCAGTGGTGAGTGGTGTTCCACAGGGCTCTGTCCTTGGGCCTCTACTGTTTGTAATTTTTATTAATGACTTGGATGAGGGGATTGAAGGATGGGTCAGCAAGTTTGCAGATGACACAAAGGTTGGAGGTGTCGTTGACAGTATAGAGGGCTGTTGTAGGCTGCAGCGGGACATTGACAGGATGCAGAGATGGGCTGAGAGGTGATAGATGGAGTTCAACCTGGATAAATGCGAGGTGATGCATTTTGGAAGGTCAAATTTGAAAGCTGAGTACAGGATTAAGGATAGGATTCTTGGCAGTGTGGAGGAACAGAGGGATCTTGGTGTGCAGATACATAGATCCCTTAAAATGGCCACCCAAGTGGACAGGGTTGTTAAGAAAGCATATGGTGTTTTGGCTTTCATTAACAGGGGGATTGAGTTTAAGAGTCGTGAGATCTTGTTGCAGCTCTATAAAACTTTGGTTGGACCGCACTTGGAATACTGCGTCCAGTTCTGGTCGCCCTATTATAGGAAAGATGTGGATGCTTTGGAGACGGTTCAGAGGAGGTTTACCAGGATGCTGCCTGGACTGGAGGGCTTATCTTATGAAGAGAGGTTGACTGAGCTCGGACTTTTTTCATTGGAGAAAAGGAGGAGGAGAGGGGACCTAATTGAGGTATACAAGATAATGAGAGGTATAGATAGAGTTGATAGCCAGAGACTATTTCCCAGGGCAGAAATGGCTAACATGAGGGGTCATAGTTTTAAGCTGGTTGGAGGAAAGTATAGAGGGGATGTCAGAGGCGGGTTCTTTACACAGAGAGTTGTGAGAGTATGGAATGTGTTGCCAGCAGCAGTTGTGGAAGCAAGGTCATTGGGGTCATTTAAGAGACTGCTGGACATGCATATGGTCACAGAAATTTGAGGGTGCATACATGAGGATCAATGGTCGGCACAACATCGTGGGCTGAAGGGCCTGTTCTGTGCTGTACTGTTCTATGTTCTATGTTCTATTTCCAATTTATGGGTTCTTCCCTAATCAAAAGAAATACATTCCTGATTCTTCTAAACTAAAAACAACCTAATACTTTACTCTGTTCGACCTTAAAACTCTGAGATCGCAACCAAATTCCCACTTCCATTCCAGGAGCCACTCTCACTTTCTCATACTGGTCTAAAACTCATGGGCCAGTAGGACTGATACGTTAATCATTAAATTTCCTCATACACACAGAACAAAACCTTTATGCCCTTAATTCAAAATCCGAACTCTAAAATAAATGATATATATAAATCACACTAACTACTTACCAATGTTCAGTTACTGGAGATGTTGAGTAGTTGGTTTTACTGATCAGCAACACTTTAAGGTACAGAATAATGGAAAGCCACAGCACTCTGTGTATGGCCAAAGAAGTGTTCATGCTTATGTAGAAAGGGAAAACCCCAATTATTTAATAAGATAATTGGACCACTCTCTGTGCCTTGTATTTTTTTATGAATGAGTTCTAATAGAACATCACATGGACCAATTTGCAATTGGATCAATTCAGTTCTTAAGATTACATTTATACACAATACCATCCTTCACATCTCCGAGGTGTCCTTACGTGCTGACAGACAGTGATCTACCTTTGAAGTATAGTCACTGCCCTATGTTAGCAAGTTCCTACAAGCAACTGAGAATTAACCACAACATCCTCTGTGAGATGGTGGTTATTTGAGCAATAAATATTGACCAGATTACTAAGGAGAACTTCCCCACTGTTCTTCAAAATAATGTTCATGGCACCTTTTGCATCAACTTTAAAAGGGGACAGCGTCAGATCATTATGTCATCTACACCACCTTCAGTGTTGCATGGGACACTTTAGTCACTCCAGCGGACCCAAGTTTTCCCAATGACATGATGCTTTAGAGCAATTTAGTCCAGTACACTCACTATGTACCACGTGACAAACCAGCCACAGCCATGTGCTGAATTGGCACTCTTCATTGAGAGCTTAGCATTACAGAATTGTGTTGAATATGCAACAGCGGGTATGATTGTGGGTGTCACTCTTTAGATGGTGGTTTATCATCCTCCTTCACTGACAAAGAGGAATCAAGTATGTTGCTGTTTGACAGATTGTAACTATGTTTATCACGCCACCATTGCATCATAAGGTTCTGCTCACCTTGAAGCTGAGAGGCTATTCTGATGATGAATTATTTATATCTGAAGGACTGCCCCATGAAACACTGTGAATTAGACTGGCATATTGAAGGGCAGTGGGCAATTATGTCTTAAAGCAAAGGTTGACCCCCTTGTGATAACTAACACTGAAACATGCAGAAGGGAGCACCTCATCTAATAATCATTTTTTTTATTCATTCATGGGATGAGGGCATCTTTGTTCAGGCAGCATTTATTGCCCATCCCTAATTGCCCAGAGGGCATTTAAAAATCAACCACATTGTTCTGGGCCTGGAGTCACATGTAGTCCAGACCAGGTAATGATGGCACTTTACCCCTTAAAGGACATTAGTGAACCAGATGGGATTTTCTGACAAGCAACATTCGATTCATGGTCGTCATTAAATTCTTAATTCCAGGTTTTTTTAATTGAATTCAAATCCCACTATCTGCCATGGCAGGATTCAAACCTGTGAACCCAGCATTTTATCTGTTAAAAGGCAGTGTGAAAAGTGGTATAATCTGCTTTTCTGCAACCTCTAGTGGTTAAATAAAACAAGTCACTGATGCTCTTTTTACAATCAACACGCAACAATTATTTACCTAACACTAACAATAAACAGCCTAACTAAATTATTAACAAACTGAACAAACCCCTTCTAACTACTAACTATTCCTGGATAAAACAAAATTCTAATGGTATGCTGTTCCAATAAATACAAGTCCCACGTATACTAAATAAAAAAAACACAGATTTTAGTCTCAAAATTACAGCCAGATTAGGCATCTTCCCAAATGCTCTGTGCCTTCTCCAATGTTCTATCAGGAAAGTCTTCTCCGTCAAATTCTTCTGTCAGGAATATTAACTAGTTATGCTGCAGGTACCTTTGATTTAGACGGTGTTTTCTGTAAAACTTAGAGAAGACTGTGAGAGCCAGTGACTCTTTCGAGAGCTGAAATCTCTTAACTCTAGCAGATGGCAGTTAATTATCCTGATATTTTTAACTGCCCTCTCCATAAGCAATTAGTCCAGTACACTCACCATAAGACCATAAGACATAAGAGTGGAATTAAGGCCATTCGGCCCATCAAGTCCACTCTGCCATTTATACCCTTGATGGCATATCAATTTCTTACACTAGGATTGGTCCTATGTTGTCAAAACCTATCAGATTTAAATTTAATTGTTTTTTGGTCTCTAAGTGCCTGATACAAATTGATTCGCTGAAATCAATACGTGTTGTCTTCTTAAAAAAACAAAGCTGCTGCTTGGCTGCTAACTGTACAGTTTTTTAGGACACATATGTTTCAATTCAGGTGCTCTCTGTGCACCTGCAAACCCGCAAGCTGCTGCCCACAGATATTTTGTTTAAATCTCTAAGTGTAGAAAAACACGTCATCTTTTAAAGGGACCACACACTGCTTTCCCCCTTAGCATTTTACAAACACAAATATTTTACAAACATGAAAGTCTGACTTCCTGCCTTCCAATCCACAAATACTGTACCCAATTTTGCAACAATAGTCTGTAAAACGTTCTTATGGAGTACGGTGACCTGAGGGAAGGGTGTGGATGAGAAGCATTTGGTTCAGTTTAATTGGTAGCTGGCAGGTTAAATATTTGACATACATGAGCGATGAGACATGCAGTATGACTGTCAATATGGCTTGAATGGGGAGATTTTCAGAACTGTGGACTGTTTAGAAACATGCAGATATGAACACCGTTCATCCTAATAGATCTGTGGTTTAGGATTGGGGATAAAATAGCAGGTGAGAGTGAGCTAGATACAAGTGTTTCGGAGTCATGAAATCCCTACAGTGCAGGAGGAGGCCTTTTTGGCCCATCAGGTCTGCACCAACCCTCTGAAGGCCATCCCACCCAGAACCCAGCCCCCCACCTTATACTTTTCCCATTGTTATTCCACCTGAACTGCGCATCTTCAGACTGTGGGAGGAAAGTGCAGCACCCAGAGGAAACATTCTGCCGACATGGGCAGAACGTGCAAACTCCACACAGATCCCCAGGTCCATGGTCCGCTGAGGCAACAGTGCTAACCACTGAGCCACTGTGCCATCCAAATTCTATGATGAAGTCAATATATGAAGACATTTCAATTCTTTACCCCCATCTTCCCCTCCACGTCAATCAATTCTGACAAATTAGAAACAGTTTATTGTAGCAAATGGGTGCAACAGAATGTTTCAGTGACCAGACTGTCACTGTCCTTCCTGACTGTAACAAGCAGGAACAGCTGAATTGTAAAATCCCTGGAGAAACTGATCTGCTGGACCGAATAGCACCTGGACTGTTGACAGTTTAAAACCTGTTTTCAAAAGATTGTGTTTTTTTTAAAACAGCAGATTTATTACACCATGTGACCTGGTGATGAGTTAGTGATGTTGGCCAGCAGTGAGCTGGCAGGGGTAGGTAGAGAGAGAGAGAGAGGGGCCTGAGGGTTAGTGCTGTGGACACTGATGCCAAGAACAGTCTGATTCCTGCAGTAGACTAACAGGAGGCTGGAAGAACACAACAGGCCAGGCAGCATCTGGAGGAAAGGAGCAGTCAACGTTTCGGGTATGACCCTTCTTCAGGACTGGGGAAGGGGGTGCTGCAGGAAAATTCGGGGAGGGGGAAGGGGTGGAAGCAGAATGTTGCAGATGGACACTGGTGGGAGGTACGACCTGGTTTGTCCATGGGAGGGATGAATCTGTTTGGTGGCTGGAAGAGAGGGTCAGTAGGTGGCATGGAATGGAGGAGGTGGGGGATGGGTGGGAAGGTTATTTGAAATTGGAAAACTGAGAAATTGGGCTGTAGGGTCCAAGCGGAAGATAAGATATTCTTCAAACTTTCGTGCTATAGCATCACGGTGACACTGCAGGAGGCTAAGGATGGACATGTTGGGGGTGGGGGGGCGGTGATGGGCGAATGGGGAATTGAAATGGTTGATGACCAGAAGGTTAGGTTGGCCATTACGGGCCAGGCGAAGATGCTCAGTGAACTGGTCACCTGGTCTACGTTTGGTCTCAGCGATGTAGAGGAGACCACATCAGGAGCACCGGATGTAATAGACCAGTTTGGAGGAGATGCAGGTGAAACTCTGTCTCACCTGGAAGGGCTGTGTAGGGCCCTGGATGGAGGTGGGGTGTGGGCAGATGGTGTATCTTTTACAGTCACAGGGGAAGGTACTGGGCGGGCTGGAGTGGTTGGTGGGGAGTGTGGCACGAACAAAGGAATGATGAAGGGAATGGTTTTTGCGGAAGGCAGTGAGTGGGGGGGGGGGGGGAGTGGAAGATGTTCCGGTTAGGGGGTCTAATTGGAGTTGGCAGAAGTGTTTGAGGATGGTGGGATGGAAAGTGAGGACAAGGGGGACCTTATCTTTATTATGTCTGGGGGGGGGGGGGGGATGTTGTTAAGAGCTGTGAGGGGGGAATGGAGGAGGCGCGCTGGAGGGCTGTCTGGATGACAGAGGCAGGGTGGGGTGGGGCAAGAGCGATGTTTGAAAATGCCTCCGGTAGCACCGGTTCCGGCCTGTCATTGCGTCGGAATGTCAGTCTGCGGCAACAAACTGCAAAGTCATGCTGATGTCTGGGAACGCTCAGCTACATTCCCGGAACCGGCCTGCGGCTCCCGGGAACTCCCCCTTAAACGGAAAGCGCTGCCCTGCGCTGGCAGGTCGACTGTGTGTGGCTGCACGCTGAGCGCGTCTTAAAGGAGCAGCAGTGACCGCGGGCTCCGGGCCTGGAAAGGGAGGGAAATTCAGCGATCGATTTTTGCAGCCGCCTTCTTTCCTAAACCGGGAGGCTGGTTGGTTTTTTTCAAAAAGGATAAAAGACAGTTTGAGCGTCTCGGCATCTGGTGAGTCGTCTCTACGCCTTGTTATTGAGCTGGAACTCGGCTTCAGGAGCCCTTCTGCCGCCAGCTGAGCTTCGGGGTTACTTTGCTCGCTGATTTAATGCAGATCTCCTGCTGCTGAGTAGATCACTTGCTCCTAAATGGATCTTTTTTGCTCAGCGTAACCTGTGGGATCTCCCTGTGCAGCGAAAGCACTGGCTCACCTGTGAGGCCGCTGCTATCGAATAAACTCCAGACCCAATTAAAGGGGAGGTTGCCTTTGGGGCTGGATCCAGACAGAGAGAGTCAGCGCCTGCACCCACCAGGAAGCAGAGATTGTTCATTTCTGTGGCGCCTGTCACGTCACCAGGAAGCCCTAAAGCCTCCACAGCCAAGGAAGGGCAATGTAGTGCAGCAGGCACTTTGTGCACTGCAAGATTCCAGAAAAAGCAGTGGCGACAATAACCAGGGAGTGTATTGTAGTCGTGATGGCTGAGCAAATCAACATGTTCAGGGGCATTTCACCAGTGACAACAATATCCCATCGCAAGGAAATTAAACACCAATGGTTTCTTATCAATTGGCCTGGGCGTAATGACAGAACTTGCCCCACTCTTCCTTGAATGGCAGCTACTGAGAGAGCAGATGGTTCAGTGATTCATCTGAAAGGCAGCTCCTCAGACACTGCAGCACTCCTTCAGTGCCGAGACGCAGGTGTGGAGTACAAGCCTGAGGCTCAGAAATTGGGTACAAACACTCAGCTGTTGAATCCTGCAGTGATGGGAGGAAGGTCACTATCAAATGAATTGTCTTGAGTAGGACAATAAGGGAAAAACAATAATATCTCTCCCCTACCCTCTACCCGTCCAGCCCAGAGGCACTTCTACTGCATCAATCACCATCTAATCTCCGGCCGAAGGTTAAAGCTGTGCTCAGGATCACCCCAGGCAGTCCCAGAGGTTCAAGGTGAGGCTCGAGTTGATCATGGGCTCCACAACAGTGTGACGCAGGTTTCCTCACAGTACTGTGTATCGAACCAGTGACACCTCTCCTCTCTCATACCTCCAGTCATTGAACCACGGGGCCCTGTGGATTAAAAAGGTCCTATTGCAGTATCTCAGAACAGGGAGCTCTCTGCGGTTGCCTGGACTGATGTTCGTCCTCTCACCAAAAATAATTCATGCTCCAGTCATTGTCATATTGCTGTGTGCAAATTGAATGCCACCTTTCCTACAATGCTACTGTAATTATGTTTCAAAAATTACTTCATTGGCCATCAACCATTTAGATAACAACAACAAAGTTGCTGGGAAAGCTCAGCAGGTCTGGCAGCTTCGGTGAAGAGAAAAACAGAATTAATGTTTTGGATCCCATGACCCTTCCTCAGAATTGTTCTGAGGGCCTGAATCTGAAATGTTAACTCTGTTTTTCTCTTCACAGATGCTGCCAGAGCTGCTGAGCTTTTCCAGCAGCTTTGTTTTTGTTCCTGATGTACAGCATCCGCAGTTCTTTCAGTTTTTATTTAGCCATATAGACAACATCAGTTTGTTCTGTCACTCTCTCCTCCTTTTTCTCCAAATACATTGTTGAGACTGAATAAAATTGAAATTTAAAATTAAAACATTTCAAAAACTGGGAACTGGCCTTTGGCCATTGTACTCCACACAGCCGGTCCCTGTCAGTTCACTGCTCATGAACAGATACTGGGGATGGATGTTGAACTGTTCCTGAAGCAGCCACCCCAACTGGGCTCATTATCTAAAGATCACCCTCACTCCCCCTCCCCACTCCTCTGTCTCAGTCCCTCTCTGCATTCAAGTGATGGGCATTAACTGGGGGTTCATCTCAGTCATGTACATATAGGAGGGGGTGTAGAATCTTGGGGTATGGTGGCAGAGTCCTTACTCTTGGGCCAAAAAGTCTGAGTTAAAGTCTCACCAGGCCATAGCTGGATCAACAGGATGATTTTAAAAATAACTTTATATAGAAGACTGAAACTGCAGTTTTGAATCTTGAGATACGCGATGTGAAATGAGCATTTCTGTAAAATAAAGCTTGTATGGAGATTTGGTTCCAGTGTCTTACCCCACAGCCTGAGCTCACCACCTGCTCCCTCACCTCTCTATTCACTCTGTCATATACCATTGTGTTCCAGGAACTGATGGTTAAAATTACACTAAAGGAACTCTATCCAACACTGGTTTCACTTGATAAATGCTTGGGAGAGAGTAAGAGAATTAATCACTGTAATGGAATGGGAAAAAGCTGGTTACGTGGGAGAGACAGAACTGGAAATGAGATAAAAGTGAACTTGGAGAAGTCCGGGGAGAGACACAGAAATGAAATCTGTGTGTAAATCAAAACAGAAAAGCCGGAAATACTCACCAGTTCAGACAGTGTCTGTGAAAAGAGGATAGGCAATGATGCTTCAAGTCACTGAATTTTCGTCAAAATCCCAACATTGTGTTTTTTATCTGCTGTAGTGACAGAATACTGTCAGAGAGTTTGATTGGAATGTTAAAATGAAGCCCCATTTGTCTGCCCTCTCGACTTGTCAAAGAAGATGTCACATATGCCATTTTGAAAAGCAATGGAGCTATTATGTGTTAATTGGCCAAAAAAAGGACAAATCCTCAATCAATATCACTGAAATCAATTCTGTGGTCATTATCATAGTGTTATTTGTAAGATAATGCTATGCACACACTGACCACTGCATTCCCATAATTACAACAGTAACAATGGCCAGTAAAATAATGTTTTTAAGTGTAAAGTGATTTGGGATAATCTGAGTTTGTGTTTGGGGTGTCGGTATAGATTGTCACTCAGGAGCCTCTAAGTTTGAGGAAGTCTCAAACTGTTAAAGCAGATTCCACACTGATTTCTCAGATTGGCTCATTATTCTCTAATTCTTTTACCAATTAACAGCAAATCCTAAATGTAGAATATCATACTTAATGCCCATTGCTTTTATACCCCAGATGTTTCAGTCAGTTGTGTGCATTGCAGAAAGTCGAGATCAAGATTTCAAAATGATACTCCTAGGGAATAAAAATTGACAGTTTTTGGTGAGTCCACGCGTGGACTAATCACAGCAGATATGATGAGAAAAGGGAATTCAGTTGACAGGAATATAACGTTGACCTCAGAAGCATTGGGCAGCAATCTTATCGGCAGACCCAAAATGAAAACCAAAGGATATTGAAAGCTGAAACAAAGAACTGCAGATACTGGAAATCTGAAACAGAAATAGCTTGAGCAACTCAGCAGTCTGGCAGCCTCTGGGGAGAGAGAAACAGAGTTAATGTTTCAAGCCTGGTTTGAAATGCTGGCAAATAGACCCAGATTAATGTAGGATATCTGGTTGGCATGAAGGGTCTGTTTCCAACTGTACATCCCTATGACTCCACAACTCTTCATCAGAGACACCAGACTCAAAACATTAACTCTGTTTTCTTCCTCCACAGAGACTGCCAGAGATTCTCCAGCTATTTCTGTTGAAATTAAAAGGTACAGTTCTTTAATCAACTCTTTCACTAACTGGTTCCAAATGTTTGTTAACTGGCCATTATTCTGCTTTGCACAGTAAAATCTTGCCTTTATACAGTGTCCCATTTGTTCAAGGGTAGACACTGTTACACTGCAGGAAAAGCAAGTCAGTTTGCACACAACAAGATCCCATTGTGATAGTGTCTGCATCATCAGCTTCAATGATGTTCTTTGTGGGCCGCATATGACCCCAGGACACCACCATGAACTTGCCTGCTTTTAGTCCAATATATTTTCAGTTATCTGAGAAAGCAGATGGGATCTTGTCTCACTGCAACAGAAAACCACCCACAGCTCTGCTCATGCTTACTTGTGCACTGGGGTTTCAGCCCAGATGGATCAGTTTTTGTCCAATGTGTGCAGGAGGGTTTCCTGACTCAGTATGTCGAAGGGCCGACAGGAGGGGAGGCCACATTGGATCTGGTACTTGGTAATGAACCAGGCCAGGTGTTGGATTTAGTGGTAGGTGAGCACTTTGGAGAGAGTGACTATAATTCGGTTATGTTTACTTTAGCAATGGAAAGGGATAGGAACATGCCACAGGGCAAGAGTTCTAGATGGGGGAAGGGCAATTATAATGCGATTAGGCAAGAGTTAGGAGGCATGGAATGGATTAGCAAAATGCAGGGGATGGGGACAATCGAAATGTGGAGCTGGTTTTAGGAACAGATATTGCATGTCCTTGATAGGTATGACCCTGTCAGGCAGGGAGGAAGCAATAAGGTAAGGGAACCATGGTTTACTAAAGAAATTGTATCTCTTGTTAAGCAGAAGAGGGAGGCTTATGTGACGATGAGACGAGATGGTTCAGATGAGGCGATGGAGAGTTACAGATTAGCGAGGAAGGATTTAAAGAGAGAGTTAAGAAGAGCAAGGAGGGGACATGAGCAGACATTGGCAGGTAGGATAAAGGAGAACCCTAAAGCTTTCTATAGGTATGTGAGGAATAAGAGGATGACTAGGGTAGGAATAGGGCCAGTCAAAGACAGAAGTGGGAAGTTGTGTGTGGACCCTGAGGAGATTGGAGAAGTGCTAAATGATTATTTGTCATCTGTTTTTCACTGAGGAACAGGACAATATTGTAGAGGAGATGACTGAATTACGGGCTACTAGAATTGAAACGATTAAGGTTAGTAAGGAGGAGGTGTTATCAATTCTAGATGGTGTGAAGGTAGATAAATCCCCTGGGCCAGATGGGGTTTTTCCAAGGATTGTCTGGGAGGCTAGGGAGGAGGTGGCGGAGCCTTTGGCCTTGATCTTTGAGTCTTCGTTGTCTACAGGTTTAGTCTCAGAGGACTGGAGGGTTGCAAATGTTATGCCCTTGTTCAAGAAGGGCAGTAGGGATGACCCAGGTAATTATAGACCTGTGAGCCTTTTGTCTGTTGTAGGAAAAGTTTTGGAAAGGATTATAAGAGATAGGATTTATAATCATCTAGCAAGCAACAATTTGATTGGAGATGGTCAGCATGGATTTGTCAAGGGCAGGTCGTGTCTCACAAACCTCATTGAGTTTTTTGAGAAGGTGACCAAGCATGTGGATGAGGGAAGGGCAGTTGATGTGGTGTACATGGACTTCAGTAAAGCCTTTGATAAGGTTCCACATGGTAGGCTATTGGAGAAAATACAGAGGCATAGGTTTGAGGGAGATTTAGCAGTTTGGATTAGAAACTGGTTTTCTGTAAGAAGGCAACGAGTGGTGGTTGATGGAAAATATTCAGCCTGGAGTCCGGTTACTAGTCTGTGCCTCAAGGATCTGTTTTGGGACCACATTATAAATGGCTTGGACACAGGCATTGGTAGATGGGTTAGTAAGTTTGCAGATGACACGAAAGAGTGGTGGACATTGTGGGAGAATGTTGCAGGTTGCAGGGAGACTTGGATAAACTGCAGAATTGGGCTGAAAGGTGGCAAATGGAGTTTATTACGGATAAATGTGAGGTGATTCACTTTGGGAGGAATAATAGGAAGGCAGAATACCAGGTCAATAGAAAGATTCTTGGTAGTGTGGATGTGCAGAGGGATCTTGGTGTCCATGTACATAGATCCCTGAAAGTTGCCACCCAGGTTGATAGTGCTGTTAAGAAGGCATACGGTGTGTTAGGTTTTATTGGTAGAGGGATTGAGTTCCACAGCCGTGATGTCATGCTGCAACTGTACAAACGCTAGTGCGGCCTCATTTGGAATATTGTGTGCAGTTCTGATCGCCCCATTACAGGAAGGATGTGGAAGCATTGGAAAAGGTGCAGAGGAGATTTACCAGGATGTTGCCTGGTTTGGAGCGCAGGCCCTATGAAGAAAGGCTGAGGGACTTGGGTCTGTTCTCATTGGAGAGAAGGAGGCTAAGAGTGGATTTAATAGAGACATACAAGATGATCAGAGGATTAGATAGGGTGGACTGTGAGAGTCTTTTTCCGAGGATGATGACGTCAGCCTGTACGAGGGGGCATAGCTACAAATTGAGGGGTGATAGATTTAAGACAGATGTCAGAGGCAGGTTCTTTACTCAGAGAGTGGTAAGGGCGTGGAACGCCCTGCCTGCCAATGTAGTTAACTCAGCCACATTAGGGGCATTTAAACAGTCCTTGGATAAGCATATGGATAATGATTGGATAGTGTAGGGGGAGGGGCTTAGATTAGTTCACAGGTCAGCGCAAATCAAGGGCCGAAGGGCCTGTTCTGCGCTGTATTGTTCTAGTTCCATGTTCTAGATTATCTGCACAGATATCTGGAATGAGAGGCCTGTCCCCCAGTGAGAGTCAGTGTGTGCGTGTGGGACCCCATATCCCAGTGAGAGGCAGTGTGTGCCTGTGGGACCCCGTACCCCAGTGAGAGTCAGTGTGAGTGTGTGTGTGTGTGCATGTGCGTGCGTGCGTGTGTGGGACCCCATACCCCAGTGAGAGTCAGTGTGTGTGTGTGGGACCCCGGACCCCAGTGAGAATGTGTGTGTGTGTGTGTGTGTGTTTGTGTGTGTGGTGGGGTGGGTGTTGGGGGGTTGGGTAGCGGCCATAACTCTGTGCGTGTGTGGGTGGGAGGTTGGGGAGTTGGTGAGATGGGGAGAGCCATACCCCTGTGCATGTATCAGGGAGAGAGATCTGTACCCTTGTGTGCGTGTGTATGGTGTGGGAGCCCGTACCCCCGTGAGAATCAGTGTGTATGAACCCAGTGAGAGTCATTTGGTTGGAGCTGTTGCCTTGGGATGGCTGCAATCTATTGTCCTAGCCTGAACTGTCCTGATGAGAATGGCCCTGCCTTAGTCCCAAATTTTTACATCAATGTTTGCTCACACACCGATGTAGAGTAGAAAGAGTTAACTCGTGTGCAATCCAAAGTTGCTGACAGGCAGTGACTAATCAAAAAATGCAGTCATTTCAGTTTATTGCATAGACATGTGACCTTAGCAATGTGAAAGGATGAATAGGGAGGGAGAGGCTTGTGTCTTCCAGTTGAAAATATTTATTGTAGTATCTCCATGATGAGATGTGCACGTCCATTCAAATGTTGCTGCTTCATTGCTCTTCTGTGTAGGCAAATGTAAAGCAGGTTTTTAATCTAAGTTATCAGGATGGCCAGAGATTAGCAACACCTGTTCATGTGGCAGAACAGTTTGTGCCTTTTGCTAAAGGCTGCCCTAACCCTCACCCTAACCCTATCACAGCCCGCTCCATATGATGCCCACGGTATCAGCTTGGTTGAGTGAATGCCAGGTTGTGCACGGTGTTGGTGTAGGACTGGAGGTCTCATCTTTCTGATGAAGCCTGGAACAGAGTCCTTGTCTGTTCTCACTGGCACATATTATAGTTGTTCAGAAATACAGAACTTGAGGTTTTCTCAAAAAGTACACATCTTGTTGAAGCTTTTCATCTTGTACTCAACAGGCCAATTCACAAGAATATTATTGTGAAAGGGAATACTGATTGGTTGGTTGAGAAGTGAACTCTGGTAGAGATGTTGCCATGGAGATTACACCAAATAGATGATGACTGACAGTTAATCATCAGGCTTTGCTTAAATTTAAACCAGGCATTTGCACTCTGCTCAAGGCATTGGCTTATAAAATGAAGTGGAGAATGTCTGTGAACTGTTTATTTTGAGCTGAAATAGGCAGACTGCGTTATTATTTGTGTGAAAAGAACAGAATGCCACTGTAGGTAGAACCATAGAACATAGACCCCCTACAGTGTGGAAACAGGCCATTCAGCCCAACAGGTCTGCACTGCTCCTCCAAACAGCATCCCACCCAGATCCATTCCTCTAATTTTCCATGTCTAACCCAACTAGCCTAAACATTCCTCAATACTATGGGCAATTTAGCATGGCCAATCCACCTAACCTGCACATCTTTGGACTGTGGGAGGAAACTGGAGCACCCAAAGGAAACCCACGCAGACAAGGGGAGAATGTACAAACTCCACACAGACAGTCACCCGAGGCTAGGATCGAACCCTGGTCTCTGGCGCTGTGAGGCTGCAGTGCTAACCACTGAGCCACCGTACTGTCCCTTGGTAGCTTCCAATACACACTGGAGCACCAAACTACAAAGCCCACTTTAAGATCTCAGCTGACAATGATGTATGAATTTCAGTGCCAATGTGATGCTGGTGTGTGCTTGTGTATCAGAGGACTGGGTGTCTGCGTGTGAGATGTTATGGTCCTATTGATGCCGTTGTCCTTAACTGTATCTGCAGCATCGCACTTGGAGGATTTTACTGGTCATTAGCATCTGGCCTGGAACCGACCTCAGTTGGTGAGACCTTCCCCTGCCTGGAGAGTGTGACCATCTGATTCACAGCCACAATTGGACAGGAATAGGACAGGCAGCTCACTGCTATTCCTCCTCAAACATTGGCATCATTTTAAACAGTGGGACAATTCCACAGACTGTACAATTTGGGAGCGGGAATGAAAGAATATAAGACTATTCGGTAAAACTAGCGTTGGTTGAAATGTAAGTCCGGAACTGGGATTTTGAGCCTTAAATGTTCAGTCGAGGTGCAGTTGCTGGGCCCTGAGGGACTGGTACCATCATCCTGAAAATAGTGTCCTTTTTCCACCCTCCTGCTCAGTCTCCGAGAGATAGTCTCTACAGGAAACTGAGAGAAGGATGTCTGAGAAGCAGTGAATTGGAGAGGGTGAGGCTGAGAGAGGGATGAGGATGGAGGGGTCAGGAATGGGTTCACCAACAGGATGGTGACGTGAGCTTGTGATCGGTCACCTGGAAGTGGAACCCCTCACCCAGCCACAAACCAGCCTCAGGACAGGGAGAGCAGGAGCCCCTCAGAATAATGTTCTGCTCCAAGAAGAAGGCTAACCGTTCACCAGTTGTTGTCCCATCGCTGAGGGGTCACGGCTACCTGGATTATACTGTGGAAAGTCACCCAGCGCGGGCTTTGAGCATCATGCAGGAGCTGAGACAAGACAGACAGCTGTGTGATGTGACAGTGCGAGTGAGCCATGGTGGGAAAGAGCAGACGTTTGCTGCCCATCGGATTGTCCTGGCTGCCTCCAGCCCTGTCTTCAAGGCCATGTTCACCAGCAACCTGCGGGAACGCCAAGCTCCTGAGGTCAAGATTCAGGGCATTCACCCCATGGTAATGGAACGGCTGATTGAGTTTGCATACACCTCGCGGATCTCAGTGGGTGAACAGTGTGTCCTACAGCTGCTGCTGGCCAGCACCATGTACCAGGTGGAGGGGGTGATCAACGCTTGCTGTGATTTCCTCATCAAGAACCTGGACTCTGCTAATGCTATCGGCATTTGCCATTTTGCTGAACAGATCGGCTGCACTGAGTTACGCCAGAGAGGGAAGGAATATATCAATATTCATTTCACTGAGGTAAGCCCAGGAGGAATCCATCTCATACATAGTTCCTACAGCTTAGTGGGAGCCATAGGAACATAGCAGGTCAGGCAGCATCAGAGGAGCAGGAAGGTTTAGAAATCTGACAAAGGATCCTGACCCGAAATGTCAGCTTTCCTGCTCCTCTGAAGCTCCCTGGCCTGCTGTTTTCCTCCAGCTCCACACTGTGTTATTCTCTCCCACTAATCTCTGCTTTCTATCCCTTAACAGACTTCGTATTCATGCAACCAATTACCTATAATCCATGGCCTTCAATGTTATTCTCAAGTCTATAAATAATATCTTTTGAAAGTACATACACTGTACACAATAAAACATAACAAAGTGTGGGGCTGGATGCACACAGCAGGTCAAGCAGCATTTTAGGAGCCCAAAAGCTGACGTTTCGGGCCAAGACCCTTCATCAGAAAAGGGGGATGGGGAGAGGATTCTGAAATAAATAGGGAGAGAGGGGGACACGGTCTTAAGATGGATAAAGGAGAAGATAGGTGGAGAGGAGAGTATGAGCGGAGGGGTAGGGAGGGGGTAGGTCAGTCCAGGGAGGACGGACAGGTTAAGGGGGTGGGATGAGGTTAGTAGGTAAGAAATGGAGGTGCGGCTTGAGGTGGGAGGAGGGTATAGGTGAGAGGAAGAACAGGTTAGGGAGGCAGGGACGGGCTGGGCTGGTTTTGGGATGGAGTGGGGGGAGGGGACGAGCTCGGCTGGTTTTGGGATGCAGTGGGGAAGGGGGAGATTTTGAAGCTGGTGAAATCCACATTGATACCATTGGGCTGCAGGGTTCCCAAGCAGAATACCAGTTGCTGTTTCTGCAACCTATGGGTCGCATCATTATGGAACTGCAGGAGGCCCAGGATGGATGTGTCGTCTAAGGAATGGGAGGGGGAGTTGAAATGGTTCGCGACTGGGAGGTGCAGTTGTTTACTGCGAACTGAGCGGAGGTGTTCTGCAAAGCGGTCCCCAAGCCTCCGCTTGGTTTCCCCAATGTAGAGGGAGCCACACCGGGTACAATGGATGCAGTATACCACATTGGCGGATGTGCAGGTGAACATCTGCTTGACATGGAAGGTCATCTTGGGGCCTGGGATGGGGGTGAGGGAGGAGGTGTGGGAGCAAGTGTAGCACTTCCTGTGGTTGCAGGGGAAAGTGCCGGGTGTAGTGGGGTTGGAGGGGAGTGTGGAGCAGACAAGGGAGTCGCGGAGAGAGTGGTCTCTCCGGAAGGCAGACAAGGGTGGGGTTGGAAAAATATCTTGGGTGGTGGGGTCGGATTGTAGATGGCGGAAGTGTCAGAGGATGATGCGTTGGTATGTGAGAACGAGGGCGATCCTCTTTGGGCAGTTATTGCGAGGGCAGGTTGTGAGGGATGAGGAGCGGGAAATTCGGGAGACACGGTCCAGGGTGTTCTCAACCACTGTGGGGGGGAAATTGCGGCCCTTGAAGAACGAGGACACTCCTCCTCCCATTCCTTAGACGACATGTCTATCCTGGGCCTCCTGCAGTGTCATAAATGATGCCACCCGTAGTTTGCAGGAACAGCAACTCATATTCTGCTTGGGAACCCTGCAGCCCAATGGTATCAATGTGGATTTCACCAGCTTCAAAATCTCACCTCCCCCCAGTACATCCCAAAACCAGCCCGACTTGTCCCCGCCTGCCTAACCTGTTCTTCCTCTCACCTATCCCCTCCTCCCGACTCATCCGCACCTTCATTTACTACCTACTAACCTCATCCCACCCCCTTAATCTGTCCGTCCTCCCTGAACTGACCTATCCTCTCCCTAACCTCCCCATCCATACTCTCCTCTCACCTATCATCTCCTCTATCCATCTTCGGTCTGCCTCCCCCTATTATTTCAGAACTCTCTCCCCACCCCCCATTTTTGATGAAAGGTCTAGGCCCGAAACATCAGCTTTTGTGCTCCTAAGATGCCGCTTGGCCTGCTGTGTTCATCCAGCTCCACACTTTGTTATCTTGGATTCTCCAGCATCTGCAGTTCCCATTATCTCTGATCACAATATAACATGCGCTCTCTCTCCCTCTCCCCTTCCCTCACTCTCTCCTTCTCTCTTACCATCTCGCGCTTTCTCTCTCTCGCTCTCTCTTTTTTGCACACTCTCCACTTCTGTCTCTCTCTCTCATATCTATCTCTGTTTTTCATTCACTCAGTATATTTTCTGTTTGCATGTTATTTTCAGCCACCATCTCATTTTCACTGTGACCCTTGGAAATTGCAAGAACTGCACATGTTGGAGTCAGAGATAACACAGTGTGGAGCTGGAGGAACACAGGCAGCATCAAAAGAGCAGGAAAGCTGACATTTTGGGTCTGGAGATGCTGTGTTCCCCCAGCCCTGCACTGTGTTTGAGATAATAGGAACTGCAGATGCTGGAGAATCCGAGATAACAAGGTGTGGAGCTGGATGAACACAGCAGGCCAAGCAACTCTCCCCCACCCCCCGCAGTCATCAAGAACACCCTTGACCGTGTCTCCCGCATTTCCTGCAACTCATCCCTCACACCCCGTCCCCACAATAACAGATTAGATTGGATTAGATTCCCTACAGTGTGGAAACAGGCCCTTCAACCCAACAAGTCCACACCGCCCCTTAGAGCATCCCACCCAGAACCACACCCCTGAACACTGCGGGCAATTTAGCATAGCCGATCCACCTAGCCCACACATCTTTGGACTGTGGGAGGAAACCGGAGCACCCGGAGGAAACCCACGCAGACACAGGGAGAATGTGCAAACTCCACACAGTCAGTCACTCGAGGCTGGAATCGAACCCGGGTCCCTGGTGCTGTGAGGCTATATTGCTAACCACTGAGCCACTGTGCTGCCACCTAACACCCTAAAAAGAACCCCCCTCGTCCTCACAACCACCGGATCCAACGCATCATCCTCCAACACTTCCACCATCTGCAATCCGGCCCCACCACCCAAGACATTTTTCCATCCCCACCCCTGTCTGCTTTCCGGAGAGACCACTCTCTCCGTGACTCCCTTGTTCGCTCCACACTGCCCTCCAACCCCACCACACCCGGCACCTTCCCCTGCAACCGCAGGAAATGCTACACCTGCCCCCACACCTCCTCCCTCACCCCTGTCCCAGGCCCCAAGACGACTTTCCATATCAAGCAGAGGTTCACCTGCACATCTGCCAATGTGGTATACTGTATCCATTGTACCCGGTGTGGCTTCCTCTACATTGGGGAAACCAAGTGGAGGCTTGGGGACCGCTTTGCAGAACACCTCTGCTCGGTTCGCAATAAACAACTGCACCTCCCAGTCGCAAACCATTTCCACTCCCCCTCTCCCATTCCTCAGACGACATGTCCATCATGGGCCTCCTGCAGTGCCACAATGATGCCACCCGAAGGTTGCAGGAACAGCAACTCATATTCCGCTTGGGAACCCTGCAGCCCAATGGTATCAATGTAGACTTCACCAGCTTCAAAATCTCCCCTTCCCCTAATGCATCCCAAAACCAGCCCAGTTCTTCCCCTTCCCCCACTGCATCCCAAAACCAGCCCAGCTCATCCTCTCCCCCCACTGCATCCCAAAACCAGCCCAGCCCGTCTCTGCCTCCCTAACCTGTTCTTCCTCTCACCCATCTCACCCATGAAGGGATAATGGGAACTGCAGATGCTGGAGAATTCCAAGATAATAAAATGTGAGGCTGGATGAACACAGCAGGCCAAGCAGCATCTCAGGAGCACAAAAGCTGACGTTTCGGGTCTAGGCCCGAAACGTCAGCTTTTGTGCTCCTGAGATGCTGCTTGGCCTGCTGTGTTCATCCAGCCTCACATTTTATTAACACCCATGAAGGGTCTAGGCCCGAAACGTCAGCTTTCCTGCTCCTGAGATGCTGCTTGGCCTGCTGTGTTCATCCGGCTCTGCACCGGGTTATCCCGCGCTGTTTTGCTAATGACTGACCGTGCCTTTCCTCTGTCTCCGCTGCCTGTCTCTCCCTCCACCCTCCGCTCTCCCTGATCTCCATCTGAATGTGGTTTGTTTTCACCAGGTGACCAAGGAGGAGGAGTTCTTTAACCTGACTCACTGTCAGCTCCTGGACCTTATCAGCCAGGATGGACTGAATGTGCTGTGTGAGTCGGATGTGTATAAGGCGTGCACCGAGTGGGTGCGCTGGGACTTGGAGGGTCGTACCCAGTATTTCCATGCCCTCCTCAATGCCCTGCAGATCTACGCTCTGCCCCTCCGCTTCCTGAAGCACCAGCTGCAGGAATGCCCGATCCTAGACAAGGTTAATCCGTGCCGGGACTGGCTCTCCAAGATTTTCCAGGAGATGCACCTCCGTAAGCCCCTCCCCCCGGTCAGGCAGCGGGGGAACCAGCTGCTGTATGTGGCCGGGGGCTACCTGCACCGGCCCGTCCCAAACATGGACGCGTTTAGCCCCCGCACGGGCCGCTGGCTGAGGTTGGCCGATATGCCACTAGCTCGCAGTGGCACAGGCTCCTGTGTGGTTCTGGGGCTGTTCTACACTGTGGGCGGCAGGAATAACTCTCAGGGCGAGAACGTGGACTCGGGGGCACTGGACTGTTACAACCCAATGACCAATCAGTGGAGCCACCGAGCGCCGATGAACGTGCCCAGGAACCGGGTGGGGGTCGGGGCGATCGACGGAGTCATTTACGCCGTTGGAGGTTCCTGCGGATCGATTCACCATCGCAGCGCTGAGAAGTAAGTGAGCGGCCGCGGGGGGGCTGGGGGGGGTGGTGGGTCTGGGTGGGGGTCCTCTCTGGACTGGTTGGTGGAGATGTGCTCACATCTGAGGCAGTGTGAGTGCAACAAGTGACCCTGGGCAACACCAGGCACAATGGGGATGGTAACAGAGATACACTCCACTTCGAAGAATCACACAGGACAGGAGAGACCCTTCGGCCTATCGAGTCTGTACCGCAAAAACACACACGTCCTGATCCCTTAACTGATCGCTGTCATCAGAGAAGAAACAATCCATTTTCTTCAGTTTAACAAAGTTATAGTAATAGTGTTACAGTAAAACTCGTCTCAGTAAAGTGTGGAGCTGGATGAACACAGCAGGCCAAGCAGCATCTCAGGAGCACAAAAGCTGACGTTTCGGGCCTAGACCCTTCATCACCCAAACGTCAGCTTTTGTGCTCCTGAGATGCTGCTTGGCCTGCTGTGTTCATCCAGCTCTACACTTTGTTATCTCGGATTCTCCAGCATCTGCAGTTCCCATTATCTCGCAGTAAAGTGTGTACGTTTCTGCTCACGCACGCAGCTGGTTTTGAAGCTTGCAAAATGAATGGGGAAGAGAGAAGGAGACATCAAGGACCCCACTTGGGTTTTTTTATTCCAGCATTTTAAAAATTTTCACCATGGATTGTGGGTATCACAGGCCAGGCCCACGCTGAAGAGTGGGTTTGGAGACACATGAATACTAGATAAGGTGAGGACAGTAGACTTTCTTCCTGTTTTTACCACAATTGACAATGGTTCCATGATCCCTATTATACAGCTTTATAAATCTAGACTTTTATTGAATTCATATTTCTCCATCTGCTGTGGAGTAATTTGAACCCACGTCTGTAGAATATTCGCCTGGGGTTACATAATGCAATGACATTGACACTGTCTTCCATTCAGCAGGGAAACACCTGCATGAACCTACAAAGGTTTGTTTTATAATTTATCCTCTTCTCTCTAGCTGCCCAGGGGTTGCAAGTAATGTCATTGTTACACTATTCCAAAGACAACATAATTAGATCATGTCTGGATAACCCTCTTAGCACAGCTCCCACTATCCAAGTACATGGGGTTAAAGGGATGCCAATATCTGTCTCAAGGCCATTGATATTGGCACAGGAGATATAGATTCATCACTGCCCAGGACATCACTGCCTTTAGGGACAATGCAGATATTTTGCAGATTTGCTGTCTCAATTCTCAAGATTGGAATGTGGTCTGTACAGTAATGCAAATTAGGCTGTCCATCTTTTGTGTCACCTTTAGTCTGAGTTTCAGAAAGCAACTGTTTTTCAAAAGTCACTTCAGACTTCCTGCCCATGAATTAAAATAGTTACTTGACACAATGTATGTCCCATGACAAGAAATAAATCAAACTGTTTTCTATATGTGGAGAGCTTGGAACTGTGGAAGAACAGGAGATGTCGGTTCAAAGTACAGCAGTCACAAAAAGCTCAAGGTTTTTATGAACAATTAAATAATTTAATGAAATGTAGGGATTTATGTGAAAGTAACTGCAATATGAAAGGTTAGAAGTTTTGCTGTAGTTGTGCAAAGGTTGTGTCAGACCCTGCTCTGGGCTAAGTTTATTCTAGACCCAAGACTTCAAGAGGGAAATATTGGAGTTGGAGGGGCAACGGATTGACCAGAATGATATCAAACAAAAGGATAAATCAAGAGTCTAAATTACACAAACTAGGTAATAGTCCCTTGAGTTTGGAAGTTTAAGTGCAGATATATCTGAAGTGCTTCAAGAGATTTAAGCATTGAACAGGGTTGGTAGGGACAAACTATTTCCTCTGTTGGGAAGGGAAAGAGGGCAGAACTCTATAATTTGAGTCAGGCTGTTCAGGGTGATGCCCCCACACTCAAGTGGGAGGGGGTGAAAATCTGTAACTCTTCTCCAATGAGTTGTTGGGACTGGAGGGACAAATGGAAATTGTATGACTGTGGTTGGTAAATTCCAGTAGGCAAATGCATTATGGGAAAACCAGCTGTTGTCTAATTAGAAGGTGGAACAGACTCAAGGGGTTGAATGGACTCCTGCTGTTTCCGTGTTTCTTGACCAGATAGTTCCTGTTTCCTTCTGCTTTGTGGAAGCAGGCCACACCTGAGGAAGCTGGAATTTAGCTAACAGTGGAGAATGGGGTTCATCCCCACCACCTTGTCTGGAAAATACATACATTTGGACCTCAGGTGAAGATGTATCTGTGATGACTCTACAGTTGACTAGCCTGATAGAAGCTGCTGCCCAGATTTAACACTTGGGAAATGAAGACACTGGCAAGTGTAACTCCAGCCACTGTCTCCCTTCCGGATCACTCCATTGATAAGCAGGACTTCCCAGAGATGGAGGATTGTGGCATGAGGGATTGAGACTGTGGGAGTCACTGGGAAATATTCTGAGTGAGAAAAGTCTTTCTGTTGAGTTTATATTCTGTCACTATCCTGTTTGTAGATATGACCCAGAAAGAAACAAGTGGACATCCATAGCTCCAATGAGGGTGTGCCGTATTGGTGCTGGGGTGGCAGTATGGAATGGACTCTTGTATGTGATTGGTGGATTTGATGGAAAGAACCGTTTGAATAGTGTGGAGTGTTATCGGCCTGAGAAGGATGAATGGAGTTGGATCTCTCCAATGGGATCCCCTCGCAGTGGAGCAGGTGAGGCCTCCGAGGCTGTACCAACTCAAAAACACACAAAAACTGTGGATGCTCGACACCTGTAATAAAAAGTAAAAGATGCTGGAAAAGCTCAGCAACGTTTGATGGGAGAGAAACAGATTTAATGTTTTGAGTCAATGACCTTTATTCACATTAACTCTGTTTTTTCTCTACAGATGCTCTCTGAAATTTTCCTGGCACTTTTTGTGTTTACTTTAATAGAAAACTGGGTGGATTGAAGGACAGCTTCCTCCTATTAAGTTTTGTTTTCCTATCCCCACCTACCTTTCACAAAGGAGCTGACTCTTCAGACCGATACAGAAGTCAATCCAAAGAGTGAATGGAAAGTTGGCCTTTATTTCAAGGGGATTGCATTGTAAAGCAGTGAACATTAAATGCCTTGATAAAACTCTGGTCAGACCTCGTCCCAAGTAACTGGTTCAGTTTTGAGCCCCATTCCTTGGCATGGGGGTAGATCCTGATCTAAGAGGGAGCAGCTTAGATTCATCAGAAGGATCTGAGAGTTTAAAGGGTTAAGTTATGTGAACGGGTTGTATAGACTGATCTGGTATTCCCTTGGACGGAGATGATGAAAGGCTGGATCTAGTTGTGAGGGTTGCAGACTCACTGGGCCTAATGACCACCTACTGCCTGGTAATAATTCTGTAAATGGATCGATAAGAGAAACTGTTTCCTTTGGGAAGAGTCTAGAAAAAGGGGCAGAATCTTAAAATCTGAGTCTGGCCTTGTGGTATGAAATCAGAAAGCACTTCCCCACTCAGAGGAACTCTCTCTCTCTCCCAACAAGCACTGGATACTGGGGTCAATTGGGAATTTCCTGATGAGATTGCTAAATTTATTTTGGCTAAGGGGATAATGGGTATAAGGCAGGATAGTGGGTTTGACCATAGAGATCATAGTCTTTTTGCATTGTGGAACAGGCTCAAGGGGCTATGTGGCCTCTTCTTGTTCCTGTGATCATAGATACATCTAAGAACATAGAACAGTACAACATGATACAGGCCCTATGGCCCACGATGTTGTGCCAAACTATTATCGTACTATGGTCAACCTACCCTGCATACCCTATATTTTACTATCCTCCATATGCCTATCCAAGAGTCGGTTAAAAGTCTCTTAAAGTATCTGACTCCACTACCACTGCCGGCAGGACATTCTGCACGCACCCACCACTCTCTGTGTGAAGAACCTACCTTTGACATATCCCCTGTACTTTCCTCCTATCACCTTAAAATTATGCCCCCTTGTAACAGTCATTTCTGCCCCGGGAAAAAGTCTCTGACTGTCCACTCCATCTATGCCACTCATCATCTTGTACACCTCTATCAAGTCACCTCTCATTCTTCTTTGCTCCAATGAAAAAAGCCCTGGCTCTCTCAATCTTTCCTCATAAGACCTGCCCTCCAGTCCAGGCAGCATCCTGGTAAATCTCCTCTGCACCCTTTCTAAAGTTTCCACATCTTGCCTATAATGAGGTGACCAAAACTGAACACAATATTCCAAGTGTGGTCTAACCAGAGTTTTATAGACCTGCAGAATAACCTCATGGCTCTTAAACTCAATCCCGCTGCCAATGAAAGCCAACACATCATACCCCTTCTTAACAACCCTATCAACTTGGATAGTAATTTTGAGTGGTCTGTGGACGTGGACCCCAAGATCCCTCTGTTCCTCCACACTGCCGAGAATCCTCTCGTTAACCCTATATTCTACATTCAAATTCGACTTTCCAAAATGAATTACTTTCATCTTATGTTGACATTTGCTCTATTTTAGATCCCATAATCACTAGAATGAATCTATTTCTGTCTACTCTGTCCTGTAAATTCATACTTTTAAAACTCCATTAAATCATCAACCACTTGCATTTTAGATCCGCTGATGTAAAATAATCTCCCAAGATACTTCACAGGCATGTTGTAAAACAGAATTTGAGGTGTGGCTTACTGTGGGAAGAGGTTATGAGTTTCTCAGGGTTGATGTTTTGCTAGGGCGGCATGGTGGCTCAGCGGTTAGCACTGCTGCCTCACAGCGCCGGGGACACTGTTTGATTCCAGCCTTGGATGACTGTCTGTATCGAGTTTGCACATTCTCCCTGTGTTTGTGTGGTTTCCTCCCACAGTCTGAAGAAAAGCAGGTTAAGTGATTTGGCAATGCTAAATTGTCTCACAGTGATCAGATATATGCAGGCTAGCTAGATTAGCTGTGGAAAATGCAGGAATAGAGGGTTGTGAGGTGGGCCTGGGTGGGATGTCCTTTGGAGGATCAGTTTGGACTGAGTGGCCTGCTTTCATGCTATAGGGATTCTATAATGTACTATCTCTCCATAAATCCACACCCTTTTCTCTCTGATGGTATGGTATGTGTTGGTGACTCCCCAGGTGTTGTTGCATTAAACAACTATATCTACGTTGCTGGTGGTTACAATGGAAGGGAACAGTTTTCCTCAGTTGAGAGGTACAGCGTAGAAACCGATAAATGGGAAAATGTTGCCAGCATGAAGCACAGTCGGAGTGCAATGGGAGCAACTGCTTATCGGGGCAAGATCTACGCACTGGGTAAGAGTCACATTGACAAAATAATGTTCCTGCAACTGATTTCTCCCATGATTGGAAAAGTCACTGTTTAAAAAATAACCCAAGGTGATCACACCCACGATCTTCTGTCTGTGCTGCATTCAACTCTGCTCCAGTTTTGAATTTAATATTGACCTCGCTCTTTGTGCTGTTCTCTGCAGCTTTAACATTGTATTCCTCGTTCTGTTCTGTTATCCTTTTGCACTTTGTACGGTATGATCTTCCAGTACTTCATACAAAACAAAACTTTTCACTGTCTCTCGGTACATGTGACAATAATAAATCAAAACAAAACTTCCCTCACTCCCCTCACTCTGCGTGCCTACCCTGATATCACCAATGATCCTGTTAACTTGAGGGTCAGATTAATGACAGTTCATCAGAACTGAGGATGCGCTGGGACAGGTGACCAATAAGTTGGCTTTAAGGAGCATCTTAAAGGATGAGAGAAAAAGAGAGGTGTAGGAAGGGAATTCCAGAATGCTACGGCTCAGACTATTTAAGACACGGCCATCAATGATGGGGAGTAGGAGATTAGGAATGTGCAAAATTCCAGAACTGGAGAAGCACAGAGATTTTATAAGTTTGTAGTGGTGAAGTTTAGAGAATGTATTATTTGTTGTCAGTGAAATTAGCATAGCCTGGAGTCTGGAATCAGAGGTGCAGTTTAATAGGAATATGTATGAGGTAACAGAGAACATAGGGGTGTTCAAAATGGCTAATTATACAATCTCCCTTGAATAATTGCTTTGGTAGTACAGAAATTAAACTTTGTTTAAAGGAGACAAGACATCAAAGCTTTTTGCCTCAACAGGATTAGAACGTAAGAAACAGACTTGTTAAAAAAATACCAATTTATATGGCACGCAGACTGAAGCTGTCTAAGAAGGCAGCTCACTACCACCTTCTGAAGGGCAACTAGGGAGGGGCAATAAATGTTGGTCCTGCCAGTGACACTTACGATAAAAATAAAAAGAGAAAATTATGGCCAGCATTTCTGGCATCACGCTGGCACTGAAACTCATTTCCTATTATTTATGAGCTCGATGGCAGCAACCTGTTAGTGGAGAAACCAGCAGCTCAAATCCCAATGGCTTCTTTGCATGGTACATTGGTAAATAAGCTAGTAATATCAAAGTTTACACAGACATGGTATTGCTGTCATTCTGTAGACCTTGTATCATCATCACAAAAGTGAAGGAATCTTCACCATGTATGGAGAAAGCTCATTTAAAACTAGTTACAACAGTTCAAAACCATTTCACCAATTTGCTTTGTGCAGGGTCAGTCATAGCTAGAATAGGGCATATAGGGATATCACTGTTATGGATTTGCGCTAGCTGATACATATTTGGACACAGTGGCTGTGAGGACAAACCCTATGATACTGTCCTTCTCCAAGTCCAACAAGTGCCTCAGCATCTTGCCCTCAAGTGTTGCTGCTCATTCATGTGACATGGTGGACCATGGATGTATAAACTTGGAGTCATCACTGTGAGCACTTTATTGGAGTAATCACATTTGTGTATGACTACTGCAGCTGTGACCAGGACCATTCATATTTGCACTGTGTTCCAGTATTCTGGCAATTAAATATGGTGCCAATGTCTGTGTTCATCAAACTGACCAATTCAGAGTCACACAGCACAGAAACAGACCCTACAGTCTAACCAGTCCATGTTGAACATAATCCCAAACTAAACCAGCCCCACCTGCCTGTTCCCGGCCCATATCCCTCCAAACCTTTCCTATTTGTGTATCTATCCAAATGTTTTTTTTCAACATAATTGTTCCTGTACCCACCACTTCCTCAGGAAGTTCATTCCATATGCAAACCACCTTCTGTGTAAAAAAACAGACTTGCCTCATGTCTTACACCTAGGTCCCTCTGTTCTACAACATTAACCAAGGCTCTACCATTAATTTAATTGTTAACGTCCTACCCTTTATGTTGCATTAAAATGCAATACTTCATATTTCTCCAGACTGAACGCCATCTGCCATTTTTCAGCTCATTGACCCATTTGATCAAGATCCCTCTGTAATCTTAGAAAATCTTCTTCACTGTCTACTATGCCACCAATTTTGGTGTCATCTGCAAACTTTCTAACCGCGCCTTCTATATTCTCATCCAAATCATTCATATAAATGACAAACAAAAGAGGACCCAGAATCGATCCCTTGGAACACTGTTGGTCACAGGCCTCCAGTCCAAAAAGCAACTATTACTCCCTGTCTTCTGCCATTAGGCCAATTATGTATCCAAGTGGCGAGCTCACTCTGAATTCTGTGTGTCCTAACTTTACTAATCAGTCAACCATGCGGAACCTTGTCAAAGGCTTTACTAAAACCCAAATAAATAATGTCTACTTCTCTGCCACCATCAACCTTTTCGGTAACTTTCTCAGAAAACTCAATCAAGTTTGTGAGACACATTATCCTTACACAAGACCATGCTGACCATCCATAATCAATTACTGTGTCTGTAAATGTTCATAAATCCTATCTTTTATAATCACCACCAACAATTTACCCACAACTGAAGTCAGACTCTCAGGTCTGTAGTTCCCCAGTTTCTCCTTACAACTTTTCCTAAACAAAGGTACAACCCTCCAGTCATCAGGAACCTCACCTGTAGTAATAGATGATGCAAATATTTCTGTAAGGGGTCTCACAATTTCCTTCCTTGCTTCCCACAAAGTTCTGGGATACATTAGACCAGAGATTTATCCAGCTTTATATTCTCTAAGACCTTCTGAATTTCCTCTTCTGTAATGTAAACTGTTTTTAAAACATGATCAAAGTTTATTCTCTGTAGACTCCATTTCTTTCTCCACAGTAGAAGCTGATGCAAAATATTCATTTAATATTTCTCCCATTTCTGGGGGTTCAATACAAAGATGACCTCCTTGATTTTTAAGAGGTCCAACCCTCTCTCTAGTTACCCTCTTGCTCTTAATGTATTTGTAGAGTCTCTTTGGATTACCCTTTAACCTTTTCTGCCAATGCTATCTCATATCCCCTCTTTGTCTCGGGCCTGATTTCTTTCTTAAGAATGCCCACACACTTTCTTTGACTACGAGATTCAATTGAACCAAGTTGTCTGTATCTAAAAAAAGATTCTCTCTTATTCTTGACTAGACCCTCAATATCTTTATTCATCCATTTTCCCCTAATCCTACCAGCCGTACCCTTCAGTCTAACATGAATATAGTGCCTGTGAACTCTCGTCATCACACTCTTGAACGCCTCCCACCTGTCGGACGACCTTTTACCTGCAAATAGTCTGCTCCAATCAATTTTTGAAAGTTCTTGTCTCATTGCAGTAAAATTTGCCTTACTCCAATTAAAAACTTTTAACTTTTATGGAAGGCTTATCCTTTTCCATAACCATTTTGAAACTAGTAGAATTATGATCACTAGACCCAAAGTGTTCCCCACTTTGTCTTCAGTCACCTGTCCTGCCTTATTGCCCAAAAGAAGGTCTAGTTTTGCTCCTTCTCTAATAGGAACATACACATATTGATTTTTTAAAAATTCTTGAACATATTTGACAAATTCTTCACCATCCAAACCTTTAACATCATGCGAGCTCCAGTCAATGTCTAGAAGATTAAAATTCCCCATTATTACAACCTTATTACGCGGACATATGTCTGAGATCTTCTTACATTTTTGTTTCTCAATTTCCCTCCTACTGTTGGGGTTTCTATTGTACAACCCATTAAAGTGATCTTTCTAACCATATACTTTACCCGATGATTTTTCAGGAATATTTTCCTTAGTTACAGCAGTAATGTATTCCTTCATCAAAAATGCCACACATCCCATCTTTCTCGCTTCCTTTTCTATCCTTGCTACAGCATCTAAAACCCAGAATCTTGAGCTGCCATCTCTCAGCCAAGTTTCTGTAATAGCTATAATGTCCCAATCCGATATTCTTAAATATGCCTGAGTTCATCAGCTTTACGTGTAAGACCCCTTGCTTTGAAATAAATGCAGTTTGGTTCTTCAGAATTACTACATACTCTGACTCTCTTCAGTCTTCCTTTTCTAATTGATGTGCTCTCCCCATATGCAGAACCTTTTCCATCAATCCTTCTATTTATGCTGCTACTTAGAATTCCTCCACTCCCCCACTGTTTCTGTATAAAGTCTCCCTTAATGGAATGAGCAAATGTCCCTGTAAAGATATTAGTCCCTTACCAGTTAGGTTAGACCCATCCATTTTGAACATGTCTTTCCTATCCCAAAAGACATGCCAATTGTCCGAAAATCTGAAAATCTGAATCCCTGAACAATTCGCCAGCTCTTCAGCCATTGATTTATCTCCTTTAACCCTTTGTTCCTTCCTTCGTTTGAGCTATTGGGAGTAAACCAGAAATTACTACTTTGAAGGTTCTATTTTTAATCTTCTACCTAACCTCTTAAATTCATTCTGTATTGCTTTAATCTTTTTTCTAAAAATGGCATTCCTACCAATACAGACAATAATTTCTGGCGTCTCAGTCTCATCTTTAAAAATATGCTTGAAAAATTTAGAGATGTCCTTAGTCCTAGCGTCGGGAAAGCAACAAACTATCCCAAATTTACGCTCACTGCCATACCATCTCCTGTCTATGCTCCTGACAGGAGGGTCCCCTATAACAATAATTCTGTTAAATCTTATCAAAGGCTGCCTAACATAAGAATCATTCCAAATGTCCAATAACTGACTGGCCTTTCCATTTTCCTCAGAGAGTCTTTTCCCTTCTACAGTTCCAAAAACTGAATATCTATTTGATAGAAGAATAGGCAGTGGAGACTTTTGACAGTCGCCCATCATCCAACTGATTGTGTTGTGTAATAACTTCCTAAATCTACCAGCCGTCTCACGCTGTACCTCATATATGGCCTTATTAACATTAAGCCTAAATAAGGAACTTTCAATAACACCTTGTATACAAAATAAACTACTTTCATTACCTCCAGAAACTAATGTTAAAATGGAAAAAAATTAAAATATATAGATGAAAAATGTAAAACTTAAATAAAATCAACCACTTAGCTGATTAGCTGAATCTAATAAAAGGGCCCTCTTTAATAAATTCCTTGAAGAAAAAAGATCTTCTCTGGAGCCAACCACGTGGAGGGGTCCCCCAAATAAAAATAAGGAGTTCTGTTTTAAAAACAAGCTGTTTGGTTTTTCAAAACAAAATCCTTTGCAATGTTAAAAAAGTCTAAAATTTACACTAAAAAACACTTCAACTGTTCCCTGTCGACTCTGATAGGCTCGTTTAAAAAAAGTCAGTTTGAAAACAAACCCCAATTTTTTGTTTGTTTGTTTAGTTTGGTTTATTGAATGAAATTTGTGCAGTTAAGTTCAGTTTCAATTACATCAAGTAAACTCAAATAGACAGTGTTGCCTTGGAATCCTCTTTAGTCCTCTAATAGATCGCATAAACATGTTTGTTGTTTATTGTGAGAAATTAGTCTTCTATTTCTGATATGTAGGTGACACATTTGTGATATTTGAATATGCATCTGCATGAGAGACGTTCTTTACACAGCATAATAAACTTAATCATTTTAATCATTTGCTTAATAACAAAGAAGCTAAGGTATTGACGGATATAGACCAAAGGCAGATATACGGAGTTAGGCAGCCATGATCTCATTGAATCGCAGAACAGGCTCAATGGGCTGAATGGCCTACTCCTGTTCCTGTGCACTCAAGTGTGCCATTGAAATGGAGCAATCAAAGGAGTCCCCTTTCCTCAATGTATTACTTGCAAAGTCTGCCAGTGATGTTGACTATTACCATCTACCACAAGCCTATGTTCTTTGCCAATATACCCGTCAGGATTCTACAGCTCCACACGCTACATGATTAATTTACTGGAAACCTGGTGAATACAGCTTCAACAATCTGTACATTGAGTGTAAGCTCAATATTGAGCTAGGGTGTTTCAATACTATCCTGTATGATAATGGATACCTTGATGAAATCATCATTTAATGTATCATGCAAAGATTCATGGAAGGGTCTGTGTTCACGGCCCTTGACCCTGAGTGGGTGGACAGTCCACTTCAGATTATCCTGGAAGAGAAAGGTGTCCCAAAAAACCGAGGATAACTGGTGAAGCTAGCTGTGTCACACTGCAGAGAAACCCCATGCTGGGTTTTCTCTACAAACAGAATGCTGCCATCAAACCAAAAGGATGTTTTGCCTTCTAATAATGTGGTATGAGTTTCAATCCATTGTGGTGCCAGGGACATTGTATGTCCCAGCAATTGGTGGACCACATTGAACAACATGCCCCATTGACCATTTGCAGTGGACAACGTACTGACTGTGCTCAAGCAGCCGATTTTTACAAACATCATAATGTTATGTCCACAATTAGATGTGATTCAGTTTTTGGAAATTATTACTAAATAATTCAGACTGAATTACATTGGAAACCAATCCAAGATCATTAATTGGGCACTCATTTGCATGTGCTAGAAGCTAGATATGTTAAAATACCGTACCCTGTGTTGTGTGGGTAAAAGGAATTTGTACCTAAATTGCACCATTTTCTTGGAAAAGGGGTTCATAGAGCCTGGCTGCTGTCTCCCCATGTCAACAACCTGGCGAATCAGACTCTGCCTGCCAGGTCCTGAAAGGTAAGTGCTCTGAAAGTCACCAATCAGCACCGTCACCTCATATTACTATAATACATTAGTAGGTGTTCCTTCCTGCACATCTGTTTCTTGCATCTTCAGTCGGATGAGAGTAAGGTGAATAGTTTTGACTTCTTGTCTCCTTCCAGCAGTGTTTAAATCCCTCTTGACTGAACTCGCAGGATGATAAGGTCAGAAGTAAAACCATAGCAGCTTGAGAAGTTGGAGCATCAAGTGCAAGCATGAGGAATGACTGCTAAATTTTCAAAACGTTAACTGCAGCTAGAGGATTAAATGCACTTACTGTTAATGTAAATGAGAAGAGACTTGAGACACTGGGAATGATTGATTGTGCTGGTGTGGAGAAAGTCGGGGAGAAATTTAATGCAGAATTTAAAAACCCACCCCATTTGAAAGCCTCTTGTTGACAATGAGAGGTTATCAGTTTAAAGCATTGAATACTTTGCATCAGGAAGATCGAAGTGGGTACCATAACAGAATAAGATTTAGAAGAATATAGGGAGAGATTTGAGCAGTGGAATTAATTTGGAATTGATATCTGTCAAGATTGCAGCAGTGGGAATTGTTGGAATTGATACAGGGCTGGGCAGACCGTACAACAGTGGGATTTATGTATGATCAATACAGGGTTTTTATGGCAGTATGTTTAGTTTGGGATTGTGTAAGTAAAGACACAATGGGTCAAAGGGCATCTCTTTTCTCTGGTAATATATCTCAGATCCAAGTTAGTTAGTCTTCTTGCCTCACAAACCATTTGGTTTGAATCAATTTCTAACCATTACCAGTTGAAATAATTTCTTCTTCCCTCAATTGTATAGGAGGCTTTAATCAGAACGGTTTTCTCGACAGTGTGGAGTGTTATGACCCAGAGAAAGATGAATGGACAGAGGTCACTGTCATGCCCACTAAACGCAGTGGAATGGGAATTGCAGTCAATATGGAACCATGTCCAAGGAACCTCAACCAGGCTGACGGAGACAGCTGACCATTGCACTCCCCAATAACTGATGGTACAGGAATTGGCGGAGACTGTCCCTCTCCCTACTGCTTCCACCTGTGAGAAACGAATTGGCAAATTCAGACTCACCACCACACACTACATTTGCTGGTTGCTGCAGCACGGAATGTGCCAGAACTTTCTACAGAGAACAGGTACAGAAGTGAAGATCAAAGTGGATATTTACAATGTAGAGGGCCAGGAATACTGTACATGTGTCCCTCAACAAAGACTCACTGTAGAGTGATACACTCCAGTTTAAAGCTGCAAACCCAGGCATGCAATTGACTCTATGAAACAGTGGATTTATTCATCCTAACTCACAGAAGGAGCTGAACAGATACCTGTCCAGGGTTGGGCAAAGGAAGTTGTTGAAAAATGTGCCAATTGGGAATCTCTCATTCTGGCTCCTGCTGAGTCAGCAGCTTGAAGGACTTGGTCAGGAGTGGAACAAGAGCTGGAGGAATAAAAACACATAGAACTTTCACCGCTGCACACAGCTTGCACACATGCACACAAACTCGTATGCACACACAGACGCAATCATACATGCACACACTCAACCACATATATACACAGATGCACATACTCTCACAGAAGCATTCACACCTAGTCTCACATGCACACACACAACCTCACTGACGCTTACACTCTCACTCATATCTACACACATGTACACACACAACCTCATGAGACCTACATTCACACATATACACTCATAAACTCACACCTACACACACACAAACACACCTACACACACAAATTCACTCACCTACACACAAACTCACTGACACCAACACTGATACTCATATCTACACAAACTCACACTTACACACGCGCACACTCAGACATGCACCATTCTCTAAACCACGCCCACAAAAATGACTTAAAATGCAGTCAGGGTAACAAAACTGGCGGTTGTTTCTCCCCTTTGGCTACTATCTGTAACACAGGCACTGATTAGCGCCAGAACTACGCCCCAGCGGCTATTAAGATGTGAAAGCTATTCAACTGTGGGTGGCAGTGTGGTGAGCTTAATCAAATAGTTACCTGATATTCGCAAGCATTTATATAATGTGAGACAATCTCTGCTTCCTGACAGCCACGTTCCCTAAAAATAAGGACACTATGAGGTGCCTTAAGTGGGTGAGAGAGTGCACGGTGAGGGAGGGAGTTAGCAAACCCCCTTACCAGAGTTAATGAATAACTCACAATTTGGGAGTGTAATTACTGTCGATATTGTATATAGTTACAGATATTTAACAGTTTTCAAAAATGGTCATAATTTATATGTAAATAAACCAAGTTTAAAAAATAAGTCAATGATTTTTTTGTAGTTATAAGAGAATGTAGTGGCCTTGACACGAACCAGAATTTAGGTTGCGTGCATCAACCGTGTGTGGGAGCCCGTACCCCAGTAATAGTCCATGTGAGATAACGTGTGGAGCTGGATGAACACAGCAGGCCAAGGAGCATCAGAGGAGCAGGAAGGCTGACGTTTTCAGCTTTCCTGCTCCTCTGATGCTGCTTGGCCTGCTGTGTTCCTACAGTTGTACACCCTGTTATCTCAGATTCTCCAGCATCTGCAGTTCCTACTATCTCTAAGAGTCCATGTGTGTTTTTTTTTGCCTTTATTCATGCACAGGATGAGGGTGTCACTGGCCAGGCAGCATTTATTGCCCATTCCTAATTGCTCAAGGAGCACTTAAGACTCAACCACATTGCTGTGGGTCTGGAGTCACATGTAGACCAGACCAGGTAAGGATGGCAGTTTCCTTCCCTAAAGGACATTAGTGAACCAGATGGGTTTCCCCGATAATTGACAATAGATTCACGGTCATCATTAAGACTCTTAATTCCAGACTTTTTCGAAACTTAAATTCCACCAGCTGCCGCGGCGGGATCCGAACCCTCGTCCTCAGGGTTCTCTGGATTAACAGTCCGGCGATAATACCACGAGTGAGTGAGCCTATTCCCCAGGGACAGCAATGTGTGGACGGTAAATGTGAAGACAAAAGGTCAATGCAGACAGCAATGCCCCCCGGAAGCATGTGGAAGCTCTCTGGGGCCAGTGTGATAAAGACTGGGTCGTGCTGCCATTTTAACAATGAGCGCCTGGAGACTGCCAAGAGACCGATCCGGGCAAGAGCAATGTGAGGGTCGGTTTCGAGGCTCCCCACACAATGTTTCAGCTCTTGCCGTCTGAGGTGAGGGAGAATTGAAGTAGCCCCCGACACCGCCCCCCCCCCCCCCCCGCAATCCACCGAACGCCGGGTGAGGACACGACTCCCTCCCCTTCGGAAGGTGTCCCCGTGCCGTCTGCCAGATCCGAACGCTGCCAGATAGCCCTGCGACGGCTCACCTTCTCAAACCCTTTCCTGACAATGAGAAGCTCCGAAACAAACCCACCCTCTGGGCTTGAGGTCTGAAGCACGCAGTCCCCGAACACCCTGGATTAACCGTCCGTAAACACTGCGGCTATTTTACTCTGCAATGACCAAACCCCTTCTCCCCCGCCCCCCATGAGGATGTGGGCCACCCGTTCAACAATCCGCCCCCGCCACCCCCACGCCACTGCCCTGGGGCCCTTTAAAGCTCTCCTCAATGCGCCTTTATGTGAAAAGAACTGCGGGGGCTTTAAAAACAGGTCTGGCAGGTTCTGCTGACTTTTTCCAGCAATTTCTGTTTTATCGCCTTTAGGTGAGATGGTTTCTCCTGCGCCGACAAGTCCCTGTGGGAGCCCCTGGGCAGGGAATGTTGCCTGGGGAGTATTCCGGGAGGTTTCCATCACGATCTTAAATTCGAGTACAGCAAAGCCGCAGTGTAAGTGTTCTGCCCTCCCTCACTCTGTTCCCCGCTGTGGGGGAGGGGCTGAGGGGTGTCAGTGATCCTGAGAAACCCGATGTGGAGGGGCCGGAGTGTGTTAGGTCAGAACTCAGACGGCACCAGGTTATAGTCCGACGGGTTTATTGGAAAACACAAGCTTTCGATGCCCCGCTCCTTCTTCAGACAGACTCAGAAAGCTTGTGTTTTCGGATCAATCAGTGAGACTATAACCTGGTGCCGTCTGATTTCGGACCTGATAAACCCCAGGTTGGCACTGAGAGTGCTAACATAGACCCGCGGCGCCTACCGCTGATGTGCGCGCACCAAAACCGTGAATAAAAACGGTGAGCGATGGAGGTCGCGGAGCCAGCGGAGCTGCTCGGCATTGTGTACGTGCCAGACGCACCTCACACCGGAGCATTTCCCATTCAGGGCCGCAATGGTGTGAGTGTGTGCCAGGCTCCTCTCTGAATGCGGGGTGCCTCCCAATCCAGGATCAGACCCTCCGAGCGCCTAGGAGGGCAGGAGAAAGGGACAGAGTTTGTGCGGTTTGAGAACAGGATTGAGGGAGCTTTGGGCTGAAATATTAAACCGCAGCTTCGCTAATTCGAAGAGGTGAGAACAAATTCCCTGCAGTATCTTGGGCCAATGTCTACAAATAGGTTCTCTTGTACTTATCACATTGTTGTTTGTGGGATCTTGCTGTGCGGAATAGGCTGCCGAGTTTCCTCCATTACCCAGTGACCACACTTTACACTATTTCACTCTATGGACATTGTGTCGTGCACGATTCCTGCCCCTAAACTACACCCAATCCTCACAGGCATCATGTCCCTCAGCCCTGTCACCCTGCCATCACACCCCACTGCCATTCTCATCCTTCCCCCTAATCCCACAACCCCCACCTCCGCCTAACACTCTCACCCTCACTCCATCACCTGACTCCTAACTCCACACTCACCCCCAACCAATTCCTACATCACCCTCACCTCTACCACCCTCACCCTCTATCCCAACCCTTCGCCCTCAGCCCCAGCACCCTCCCCAATCCTATCACCTGACCACTAGCCTCACCCCACTCCACCATCAACCCCCTCCCACTATCATTGCCCGCTCTCACCACCATCACCCCCTCTCCCACCATCACCCCCTCTCCCACCATCACCCCCTCTCCCCCCATCACCCCCTCTCACCACATCACTCCCTCTCCCCCCATCACCCCCTCTCCCCCCATCACCCCCTCTCACCACATCACCCCCTCTCCCCCCATCACCCCCTCTCCCCCCATCACCCCCTCTCACCACATCACCCCCTCTCCCCCCATCACCCCCTCTCCCCCCATCACCCCCTCTCCCCCCATCACC